>NC_056725.1:952020749-952035749 GCF_019279795.1 Protopterus annectens | reverse complement strand
AATGTCTCAATTAAAACAAAAAAATGAGCACACATACTGAATAGTCTGAATTCAAGGAAATGCAGGATCTGTTGCATGCAGCTGAACAGGTGGGCAAACATACTTTACAATGTGGATTTGATTCATTGGAAGCTTCCTGTAGAGCAGCTGTTACTGGGTCTGTCATACGTAGACATGCTTGGTTAAAAGAACAAACCCTACCTGATCATGTTAAAGCAAAATTATTTTATGCACCTGTACAGCAGGATGTATTATTTGGTGTCAAAGCAGAAGAGGTTTTAAAGAAAATGGAGGATAAGGCAAAGTCTATTAAGACGGTCAAGGATTTTTTACAGGTACAACCTCCTTGTTTCAGCAGAAATTGGCCAACAAAAAACTGGTCCTTTCCAGCTTCTGACAGATCACAGAGGGGCAAATACAGACGCCCAAGGGACAGAGGTCAATCACAAGGCCCTTACAAACTTCGCCAATGGGGTACTGCTACCCAGAAAGGAGGAGAAGACAGGCCCCAAGCTAGCAGAAGACAAACACAATGACTCAATCCTCAAACTACCAAACAAATCTCTCCTGGCAGCTCCCTTGGGAGAAAAATTAGCATTTTTTGCAGACAACTGGCACATCATCACAAAAGACAAATGGGTCCTAAACATGGTCTCACAGGGATACATATTCTACTTTCATACCTTGCCAAGGATAAAAGGAATGCCAAACCTGCCACCAAATCAATGGGCAGAGGCACAAAAACAAATTACAGCTCTCATGGACATGAGAGACATTCAACAGGTACCTACACAGGAGCAAGGACAATGATTTTACTCAAGACTCTTTCTAGTCCCAAGAAAAGACAAAGCATGGAGACCCATTCTGGATCTTTCAGTTCTGAACAATTATCTGTAAGTACCAAAATCCAAGATGCTAACACTACAGCAGCTTCTTCCCATGCTGGGCAAGAATGCTTGGCTAGTAACATTGGACCTCAAGGAGGCATACCTGCATGTCCCTATCAGACAAAATTGCAGAAGATACCTCCGCTTCATTGCAGGTTCAATGCATTATCAATTCTTTGCACTGCCCTTTGGCTTATCTACTGCGCCCAGGGTCTTCACAAAATGCCTGGCACCAGTAATTGCATACTGCAGACAAAGAGGAATTCAAATATACCCATACCTGGACGACTGCCTTATTCAAGCAGAAAGCAAGGACATTCCTTTAAAGCATCTGGCATTTGTCAAGCACCTTCTAAGTTGCCTAGGGTACACAGTAATTGAAAATAAATCAAAACTAGTGCCCTCACAAAACATAATATTCCTGGGTGCCAGCTTGAATACAATGGCCCAGATGGCTTATCTCACCGTGACAAGCAACAACAGCTGAATCAATATTTCAGAATAATGGCAACAAAGACCCAGCTCCCTGCAAGAAAAATTCTGCAGGCCTTGGGATTCACGGCATCGTGCATACTACTAGTACTATTTGTAAAACTGCATAAGAGGAAATTACAATGGTACCTGAAAAGTGTATGGACTCAGCACAGCCACAGCTTGGAAACAATGAATACCACTCATTCCCTGCCTTCAACAGGAGTGTCTATGGTGGGCACAGGCATGTCACCTCAACAAGGGTCAGCCTTTCACCTTACCCACAGCCAGGCAAATTATGACAACAGATGCATCGGACTATGCCTGGGGAGCACACATGGCAGGACAGTGCATTCAGGGCAAATGGACTACAGATCAAAGGCATCCGCATATCAATCAAAAAGAAATGCTAGCAGTACAGAATGCCCTAACAGCTTTCAAGGACCTCTTACACCCAGGACAACTAATAACAAAGATGGACAATACCATAGTATTGTGGTACATAAGCAAAGAGGCACACATTCCTACCCTCTATGCAGGCAAGCAATGACCTTGTGGAACACAGCACTGTCTTACCAGGTTCAATTACAAGCACAATTCCTGCCAGGAAAGAAAAACACATTGGCAGACGTCGACCTAAGCAGAAACATCATGGATCCACACGAGTGGAAACTAGATCCACAAGTATTTGTATTGATAGCTCAAAAATGGGGACGCCCAGACATAGATCTGTTTGCCAGCCCCCAAAACTACCAACTTCAAAAATTTTGCACAAGGACATTCCATCCACAAGCTTGGAAAGTGGACGCCCTCTCATTCAGTTGGAAAACATTAACAGTGTATGCCTTTCCTCCACTGCCTCTTCTAGCAAAGGTACTGCTGAAAGTCAGATTAGAGTGGCCACAAATGATACTCATTGCACCAGACTGGCCACACCACCATTGGTATCCAATTCTAAGGAACATGGCCCATGGCCCACCATGGATTTTACCACAAATTCCTCACCTGCTCACCCAGCGAGACAATCAGATTCTACACAGCCAGCTCAAGACTTTAAACCTGGCTGCATGGCAAATTACCTAAACAATCAGCCAACACCTCTATCCAAAGCTGTTATGGCTGTCATTCTGGAGGCCAGGAGGCCCAGCACCAGGAAAACCTATTCAGACAAATGAAAAAGATTTTGCGCCTGGAACCAGGCTAAAGGCCAAAATCCCCTTGATCCAAACATTCCTCAGATTCTACAATATGTAACTGAGATGTTGGACAAAGGACTTTCCTTTTCATCTATTAAGATCCACGCCTTAGCAATTTCAGCTCATTACAACATGGATCCTCCTTTATTCTCACATCTACTCCTAAGACAGTACCTCAGAGGGGCTAGGAACATAAGACCGCCCAGGAGAGCACCAACACCTACTTGGGATCTCAACTTTGTTCTGGAAAACCTTATACTGCCACCCTTTGAACCAGCTTTTTCAGCAGATTTAAAATTTCTTTCATGGAAAACTGCCGTGCTACTAGCAGTAACCTCAGCTAGAAGAGTCTCAGAGCTACAGGCACTAATGGCAGTGGAGACTTTCCTCATTTTTCATCAAGACAGTCTCTCTCTGTGAACTAACCCTTTATGCCAAAGGTGGTATCCAGTGTGGCCCTAAACCAAACAATTCATTTGCCCACCTTCTTTCCCAAATCCCCAGAACAAAGGAGAAAGACTCCTGCACCCTTTGGACATTCACAGGCAATTACGTTACTACTTGGATAAAACTAAGTCTTTCAGAAAATCTGACCAGCTCTTTGTAGCCTATGCTGCAGGATCACAAGGAAAAGTTATCTCAAAACAGACCATTTCTAAATGGATAGGGCATTGCATACATTTCTGCTACACTCATCATGGGAAACCGGTACCTGCTAATATTAGGTCCCACTCCACCAGGGCTACAGCTACATCAGCAGCCTTTGTCAGGGGAGTGCCAACCAAGGATATTCTGGAAGCTGCAACTTTGGAGTTCAGTGCACACCTTCACCAAACACTATCACTTACCTCTATATTCTAAGACTAGAGCTGGTTTTGCCACTGCAGTTCTGCAGGGCCTACTAGCTTCTTCTAACCCTGTTTAACTCCACCACCCATCATTAGCTTTGGGATTCAACCCAAGTGTGATGACTGCAGCAGGGTAACACGATGAACATAGTACAGGTAGACCTATTATTTCTGCATGTAATTATTTTTTACATAATGTCGGGTTGGCATTACTTGAGATTTTATTACCTTATGTTATTAGATCCCCGGCTTATATTAAAAATAGTGTAGATTTTTTAAGTAAAGTTTCCTCTTTGGCATGGACAAAAGATATGTATTGGATTGTGGTTGATGTAAAAAGCCTATATACTTCCATCCGACATAGGAATGGTTTAGAGGCTATCAAGTTTTTCTTGGAAGATAACCCTTTAACATGTTTTGTTGTTGAAATGATAGATTTTTGTTTAAAGAATAATTATTTTTATTTTGACAATATATTATACAGACAAAAACAGGGTACAGCAATGGGGGCAGCATTTGCCCCTATGTATGTGAACCTCTTTATGTCTTTTTTTGAAAAGAAATTTTTATTTAATTTAGATTTTATTAAAAGGTATGTACAATTTTATTTTCATTATATCGACGATTTGATTTTTATTTGTGGAGGTGGCATAGAGCAGGTAGACAAATTTATGTCGGATATACATAAGAATTCTTTTGGTCTGGCATTTGACGGACTCCAGAAAGGTAATAGGGTGATATTTTTGGACCTTATTTTGGAAGGCACAGAAAAAGGGAATATTTCTTTTAAAATACATAGGAAGTTTGTGGATGGTAATCAGTATCTACATGCTTCAAGTTGTCACCCCCCTCATGTGTTAGAGGCTTTACCTTATGGTGAATTGGTCCGTGTGTCGAGATTGTGTAGTGAATCAAATATTTTGGAAAAGGAATTAAATTGTATGTTTTTACAGAGGGGTTATGCACCGAGTATTTTGAAACAAGCATTGGTGAAACTAAATAAGGAAAAGGGTATGAAAAAGGATGTTCCTTTGTGTATTAGAAGGAGCGAGTTTCATACCAGAAGTATCTATGAGAATAGACAGGAAGGAAGAGATGCACTTTACTATGTTTCAGTGTATAATGTGAAGAGTGCGGAAGTTAAAATTCTTATAGAATACTATTGGAAGTATTTGCTAGAGGATAGAGTTCTGGCAGGTATTCTTCCGAATAAACCGCTTTTCTCATTTAAAAGGGGTAGAAATCTCAAAGATATAGTGGTATGTGGAAAGTTCCAAATGCCTAAAATAGATATACCTAAGAGGGTTATGAATTTGGGAACAATAAGTTGTAACAGATGTATTTGTACAAATATTGTTAAAACATTTAATAGTATAAATGGAATAAAATTTGAGCCTAGGGAGGTTTATACATGCAGAAGTAAAGGGGTAATTTATGCACTTAAGTGTTCTTGTGAACTATACTATATAGGGAAGACAAAGAGAGAATTCCGTATTAGGTTCATGGAACATGTTAGGGATGTGAAAAATAAAAGAGAAAATAAAATAATTGCTTCACATTTTAATACATTTCATAATGGTGATGTGTCTTTATTAAAAGGCACTGTTTTAGAAAGTGTGAAATGTTTAGTTGATGATGAAAGTGTTTTGAAACAAAGGTTGTTGTATAAAGAAAGCATTTTTATTTTAAAGTATAAAACTATGACACCCACAGGGCTTAATAATGAGCTTAATTGGAAATGTCTACTTTAAGACATGATTTTACTACATAATTGTATAATTTTTTAATTAAAACAGGGTGTGTGCTATTAATTAGAAGTCTCTATATAAGAGTATGTACTTTGCATTTTCAATGTTTGATATTCTTTGAAGGTGGAAACACCGAAGCCCTAGAAGTAAATAAAAAAGATTAGCTTTCTGCTTGTGCCCTTTATTTCACAGTCGGTGAATTTTGTTGGGGACAGAGTTGTTCTATTTTGTGTGGAAGAAGGAGATCTTGTTGTCTTATAGTACAGTTTTGTACCTACCATAAATGTAGATGTTCGAGTGTTCACCCTGCTGCAGTCCAGGTTACCCTCCCTCCATCCCCTCTGAACTAGCTGAACTTATCTATACCACTCTATCCTATACAACCTCTGTGTTGTATTTGCTTGCGCCTGAAGGTATTGTTTTATTTTTATATAGCTATATATATATATTGCCTACCTATTGGGGGCACCTGACATCTGGGGCAAGAAAAACTGAAGAAAATGGCGTCGGATGCCTCTTATGTACCCCTGATTCACTGACGTCAGGGAAGAAGCGACAGCAGCCGACGCCAGACCAAGACTTTGGAACTCAGGCCGACTGCGGGACCACCTGATGGCTGGATAACCCAAGTGTGATGACTGCAGCAGGGTGAACACTCGAACATCTACATTTATGGTAGGTACAAAACTGTACTTTACTATTGCATGTGGCAGACAACCTAGGGACAAATTCTCTCCTAGTATTGGGGTGAATAAACACTTGTTCTCTGACTATAAAAGTACATGCTTTGCATTTACCACAAGGCATAGTTCCTAGTCTTGGCAAAGGATCAGTCACTGCAACCTTAGGGCCATAGCATAGCATCCTACATTTATGGTAGGTACAAAACTGTACTTTACTATTGCATGTGGCAGACAACCTAGGGACAAATTCTCTCCTAGTATTGGGGTGAATAAACACTTGTTCTCTGACTATAAAAGTACATGCTTTGCATTTACCACAAGGCATAGTTCCTAGTCTTGGCAAAGGATCAGTCACTGCAACCTTAGGGCCATAGCATAGCATCCTTTTCAAATTCTTATTATTTCTAAAAATAAAACTCGGACAAGACCCAACCACTTCACTGGTGGCTTCATCCACTAGTAGTATAGGCCAGTTTTTCCTAATGATATCACAAAAGTCAGAAATATTACTAGAATAGGTAAACATCACTTTAGGATGTCCATGATTCAAGTTACTACTGCGCTGCCAACTGTTATAATTCCTGTACTTATTAGAAAAATAGGGAGCTCCTTTATCCTTCCTGTGCACTTGTACCTCCCTATGAACATCAGCTGTCAATTTATCAGGGTATCCTCTATCCGAAAGATCATGTAAAAAATTATTAATAGATTCACTCATACCTGTATCATCAGTGTTAAGGCGTGATAACCTCAAGGATTGTCCTTTCACAATATTTTTAAAAATATGTGAGGGGTGCATACTGGATTTATGCAGTATACTATTCTTCAAGCATGTCTTCTTAAAGCACTTGGTGTCAAGTCCTCCCAAGCCATTCTTATGAAACGTAATATCCAGAAAATCTGTACTGATTAATGACCAATGCATAACAAATTTAAGGTAGCCCGTAGTCCCTTCAATATACATGATGAATTCATTCAATTGTACTTCACTACCCTTCCACAACAGAAGAATATCATCCACAAACCTGCCATAATATATTAAATGTACATTATAGGCATTACTATTCAATACGTATTCTTCTTCCCATTGTGCCAACACCAAATTCGCATAGGTTTTGGCACATGATGTACCCATGGCCAACCCTTGTTTCTGCAGGAAATATCTATCATTAAAAAGAAAAAACATTATGGTTCAAGATTAAATCCAACAGCGTACAAACCACAGTTATTGTATCATGACTATAATGGCCATGATTTGCCATATAAAGCCTAACTGAGTCTATCCCCTCTGTGTTAGGGATCACTGTAAATAAGGTTTTGATATCAAGTATGACCAACAACATTTCTGATAAATCAAGACCTTGTACTTTATCAAATAAAGCTGATTAGCTGACTGAGAAAAAAATGCATTAGAAAAATAGTAATAATGACTGAAATTAGATTTTAAGGAATATTAGACAGACATTACAGTAGTTTACTGAAGAGTGACAAAGCTGGAATACAAGAAGTTATAAAAACTGAAAACCTTTCAGGTTCTGAGTCCAGTTGTGAAAATAAATGAGATACATAAGACAGACAAAGTTAGTTTGGTATGAATCTTAAGTAAGCATTATAAGCATTATGTGGAAATATGGCATTATTTTACTCATTTTCAGGAGTCATGCCAGTTAAATATTCTACTTGGCACCTCTTGATTTTTTTTTATCTGTAATCGTATAACACTTGAACAAGGTGTCATAGAATTATAACACCTGAATTATGAAATTATATTACTTGAAATGATATCACTAGGGAGTCCTAGTTTTATACTGGATATTATAGAATACAAACCTTTGCAACAAGTTCTTTTGTTTATTCCAGCACCTCATCAAGAAATGTTATCTAGGAAAATACCATTTTTGACTATTCTTAGATCTAAAAGCTGTGTTTGATAATCTTGATAGAAATATATTAAAAATCTGTCAGGCAATGCAGAAGAGTTGTCGCTTATCAGATTTAATCTGTATCTGTACAATAAATAAATTCTACAGAAAAACCTAGCAAAGGTAAGAAAACAGAAATGGAGAGTGTTTGACATTGTTGCAGTAGCAAAATGTGTTAGACAGGGATGTTATCTTGCATTGTGGCTCTTCCTGATTTATGTTACTCAAGTATTAAGTGATGAGTTGGAAAGAAGAAAAAGATGTAGCAAAATCTGAAATAAAAATTACCCCATTATTTGTTCTGCACATGATCTGTTGTTATTGGCTCTAAGTTTCCCAGTTTTGAAAAATCAGCAGGTGAAACTGAAGACAAGTATGGGAAACTGCAGTTTGAGAATTGTTACTTTCAAAAGCAAAATTAATGTTCTCTAACTCCAAGAAAGTCTAAGGATCAATGCTTGGAGAAATAAACTGGCAGACAGGTTCAGTGCAAACATCACCCCCCTCTCACCCCCAAAAGGGCCCATAACCATACCAGAAGAATGTAGTGCTCCTGAAATCACAGACACTCAGTTAAAAACAGCCCTCTCCAAAGCCAAAAACACAGCATCAATGGGACCAGACGGTGTCCCAGGCTGCGTCCTACATGAGCTCAAAGATGAACTAATCCCTCACCTAAACACACTGTTCAAACTCAGCCTCTCCACAGGCTATGTACCCATAGAGTGGTTCACAGCAATGGGTATTCCACTCCACAAAGGTGGAGCCACAACAGACCCCGGGAACTATCGCCCTATAAGCCTGACTAGCTTGGTCTGCAAGGCTATGGTGCACATCTTCATGGATCTCATTAACAGAGACATTGGGAACCTCCAAACACTGGACCCAACCCAGTTTGGCTTTAATGAGAGATCATGCCTCCTAAACCTGGTGGACTTCTTTGAGACTGTTACCAAGGCTAAAGACAAGGGAAAGGTGGTCCACACAGCCTACCTAGACCTCGCAAAGGCCTTCAACACCATTCCCCATTCTAGTATTATAGACAAGCTCACCAGCCTGAACATAAACCCCTACATCACGAGATGGGATGCCAACTAGCTCACGGACAGAACCCACATGGTAAGAGTTGTGGGAGCTAGGTCTGACTCTAAACCGGTTACAAGTGGTGTTCCCCAGGGCTCAGTCCTAGCACCCCTCCTGTTCGGCATATACTTCTCAGACGTACAGGCAAGCACAGGTGTCAAAACCATGGCCTCAGGCTAAATGCCAATAAGTACATAATCATCCCCTTTGAAAAAAAAAAAAAAAACAAAGTACCCACAAACTATCACATAAGTGGTAACTCCCTAAATACAGAAGATGTAATAAGGGATCTGGGGACCCAAGTAGATAGTAATCTCTCCTTTGATAATCACATTGCCAAAGTGGTTAGAAAATCCTTCTGTGTGGCCCACCTAATCACAAAAGGGTTTGCATCCCAATCAAAAGAGGTCATTGTGCCCCTCTACGCATCACTCATCAGACCAATCATAGAGTACAATGCCCCATTTGGGATGTACATTACAAGACACCTGCAACAGCTGGAAAGCCCACAGAAGTACCTCACCAAGAGGATCACTGGCCTAAAACAGATGCCCTATGCAGCTCGACTGAAGAAACTCCAGCTGTACTCGGATGCATACCACCTACTCAGAGGTGAACTCTGCCTGACACACAAGGCCATGTCAAATCCGAATTGATGGACATGCTCCACCTAAAGAAAACCATATCCCCTTGAGCCACACGCTCTAGGGATCTAAACCTCACCACAACAATAAATAGGACATACTGGAGGGATAGATTCCTGTCCCAGAGACTTCCCATGCTCTCGAACAAGATTCCAATCTACATTAGGCAGAGCCCCTCGCGAACACTCTTCAAGAGAAACCTGTGGATGGGAAACAGAAAGTTTACCCCAGGGATCACTTCAATGGCTCTGCTGGACAGAGGCACAGGGAACTAATCTAAGGGGGCAGCAAAAGCCAATACATTATGGCTAGGCTATTAAATGCCTTCGAGCAGATAGCCTAGTACCTACCTATGCACCTATGTTTTAACTCCAAGAAAATGAATTATGGTGTACATGTAATCAACGCCCAGCTACAAATTGTCATAAAATATAAATGGTATTGCTTAATACAAATGAAAACTTGAGGAAACTGCATGTTGACTAACCAAAGTCACTGAAACAGTCATTTATCTGCTGTATGGGCTTGTCAAAATGTAGAGTGTATACAGAATAACTCATTTATTAATCACAATTAAGTTAAAGATGAATAGCCTGTAACATATGAAGCTGTAGTTTGTGTGCAGGTTGAGAATAATAAGCTTTTACAGGAAGTTAAAAAGCTTCTCAGACATCTCTTTCTTCTGTTTAGATAATTTTCTTCAGAATATTTAAACATTAAAATAAATTACAGTCTTGACCATTTAGATGGAACAAACGAGTTGTCTAGTTAATTAGAGAAACCTGGATTAAGAAAGATAAATGGTCAGCGGAATGTAACTCTCATTCAGAACTTGCAAAGTGGCAGAAAGAAATGAGAAAATACACGAGTTGAACTGTTAGAAAAATTATTTAAAAACAGCATATAGTGTTACGTGATACATATGTACCAAATGAAAAGAGAACAGAGAAACAGAAAAAAGAAATAGAAATAGTTAGTGTAAATAAATACTTCAGTTTTTATGCAAGAAAATTAGTTAACACAGATGGTATGGAATACTCGCTGGTTATCTAGGATAGGAATCTATCAGAAGATTAAATTAATAGTAATCATATCCTGGAAAGAAGAATGGTGTGTCTGAAGGTATTCCTCCCCATCATTATGAACAGCACGTTAATGTGGATTTTTAACCCATTTTGTCAAACTATGAGAGGTCAGGCCTACCTCACCTTTAAGGATATCCATCTTCTTTTTGATAAAGTAATGAAGAGTTATGGAAAATAATCTTTACTATTTATTATTTCCACACCATACTGGTAACAGCAAATGCTCTGTGTAAAATTCATAGGTTCAGACAGGCAATTAAAACCAGGCCATGAGTAAATTGATAAGAAAACAACTGTGATTTTAGCTGTAGATCAATGAAAATGTACATCTGCAAAACTGGTATAAAGTAAAGTTAAACTTGTACAAATATTACAATGTGTAAAATGTAGCTGATGGTTTTATCTATGACATTTTGTACGATGCGTTTTCAGGTGTAACAACACTCTTATCAAAACAAACTAAATTGTAATATGTTTAGTACCTTATTTTCTGTTTAGTCTTGAGTGTAAGTCTTGTCTTGACTAAGTGCTCTTTATAAAAACTCATGTGCATGGACTGTGGTTATACTTTTTGTCACAATTATGCACCTTCCGTTTCTAATAGGTGTGCTACAAGTGAAGTAACTAGACTTCAGAAAACTGGCACTCTAAATATGCATGTGATCTACATCTCAGTAGTATTATAAATTATGTTTCAGAAAGTAATCTGTACTCAAGAAAACTATAATAGTGTTTATATTTATGCCATAGATAACACATACAGTTCTTTCTTATTCAAAAATATTTTGAGATCATAAGTATACCTTTTTGTAACAATAGTCATATGTTTAATTTTTAATTGAGTATTGAGGATATTTCTGGATAATGAACAGAAAACTAATATGAATATTAATATAATCATATCAAAGGCTTTCAGACTGCTTGGGTCAGTGATTTTGGTTCTTTTTATGCAGAAATTTGGATGTCTTATAGTCAGTATCTATAATTAGATGGAAATATCACATCCTGAGTATAGATTTGTGCTATATTCCCTTTCCTAAAACTAGTAAATAAATTAGAGGATCACAATATTTTTTTTTTACTAAAAAGGTTACATTGCTTTTCTACTATTCATATTTGTCAAAATTAAAAGTATTACCTTTATTTCTCTGAGGTACAAAAGGCTTCAGTCTGGTCTAATACTGGTTTGTTAATTTAAGCATGTTGCATCTTAAGCATATGTTTGGGTTTACAGGCTCATATTGGCCCTTGTAAGATGTATAGCCAGTTTCAAAGGATCCAGCTTATTTTTCCAGCAGAGTCTCTCTTCCCCCTCATCATTATCTCTTGACATCAATTTCCCGATTTAATAATAATTTAAAAAATCTCCTTTAGAAACACTTAGGAAGTCTTTGGATAGCTGTATGGGGCAATGCAACATTGCTCATGACTGACGAATATTAAATCAATATTCTCTCACTGTTATATGCACAATTGTAAAACTGAGTTTGTTGTCAGGCTGCAGAAAGATGAATTTACCATATTTTGGAGTTTTCTTTTTTTCCCCACTATAAAATAATGAATAATTAGACTATAAGGCACTGGGCAGTATGTATTCTTTTATATGTCTAGTTAAAGAGGTACAGTCCCCACAGGAAAAACAGTGTATGCCATTTTATCTTACGTCTGCCACAAACCTGCACCAAAACAACAAGCAGAAAGTGCTTCTTCATTCAAGGGCACTAATCTTTCTCCTTCTCTGTCTGTCTCTAGATGTAGACACAACCCCTTTCTTTTATAACCCGCACAATATAAAAGGACTTTCTTTTGACACTGAATGTGGATTTGGGTGTGAGAGTAAGAGGGTGTGTGTGTGTGTGTGTGTGTGTGTGTGTGTGTGTGTGTGTGTGTGTGTGTGTGTGTGTGTGTGTATGCCAGTAGGTTAGACTTAGAGTAAGGGTTAGGTGAATGAATACATGATGTGTTTGACTTGTATGGAGTGTGTACATATGTTAACATTTTATGGTTAGAGTACTTTGAGGGGCTGATGAATGAAAAGAATGAGAGAGAGAGAGAGAAGGTTGGATGACGTGGGGATAGTGAATCAGGAAGTGCAACAGATTAGCAAGGAAGAAGTAAGGACAGCTATGAAGAGGATGAAGAATGGAAAGGCTGTTGGTCCAGATGACATACCTGTGGAAGTATCTCGCCGAAATGGCAACACAGTGAATGCCATTTCAGTGACACATAAACATCGATACACCACTTCTGGGATTGGCCAGAACATTGATTATTTTCCAAAGGAAGAAAATAATTTGGCTGTCACCATGTAATTGCCCTTTTCCCCACTGTAGTGTGATCTCAGAGTTAGTTTATTTATTTAGGGGTGGGAGGTGTGAAGCCCCCTATTTTGTAATATTAGGTATGGTGTTTTGTGTGTGGTTGGACTAATCAATGTTCCGGCCGTTTGTGAAAGTGGTGGATCGATGTTTACATGTCACTGAAATGGCATTCACTGTATTGCCTTTTTGGTGAGATAATGTAGACCCATTTAGGTGAGATGGCAGTGGGTTTTTTAACCAGATTGTTTATCGGAATCTTGGAAAGAAGGAGGATGCCTGAGGAGTGGATAGGAAGTATATTGCTACAGTTTTTTAAGAATAACGGTGATGTGCAGAGCTGTAGTAATTACAGAGGGATAAAACTGATCAGCCACAGCATGAAGTTATGGGAAAGAGTAGTAGAAGCTAGGTTAAGAAGGGAGCTGATGTTAATGAGCAGCAGTACAGTTTCATGCCAGGAAAGAGCACTACAGATACAATGTTTGCTCTGAGGATGTTGATGGAGAAACATAGAAAAGCTCAGAAGGAGCTGCATTGTGTCTTTGTGGACTTAGAGAAAGCATATGACAGGGTGCCTAGAGAGGAGTTTTTATGTTGTATGAGAAAGTTGGCAGTAGCAGAGAAGTATATGAGTGGTATAGGATATGTACAAGGCAGTGTGACAGTGGTGAGGTCTGCAGTATGAGTGACGGATGTGTTCAAGGTGGAGGTGGGATTACATCAAGGATCAGCTCTGAGCCCTTTCTTGTTTGCACTGGTGATAGACAGGTTGACAGACGAGATCAGACAGGAGTCCCCATGGACTATGATGGTTGCGGATGACATTGTGATTTGTAGTGAGAGTAGGAAACAGGTAAAGGAGACCCTGGAGAGGTGGAGATATGCTCTAGAGAGAAGAGGAATGAAGGTCAGCAGGACTAAGACAGAATATGTGTGTGTGAATGAGAGGGAGGATAGAGGAATGGTGAGGATGCAAGGAGTAGAGTTGGCAAAGGTGGATGAGTTTAAATACTTGGGATCAATAGTTCAGAGTAATGGTTAGTGTAGAAGAGAGGTGAAGAAGAGAGTACAGGCAGGGTTGAATGGGTGGAGAAGAGTGTCAGGAGTGATTTGTGACAGACAAGTAAGAGTGAAAGGGAAAGTCTACAAGATGGTGAGATCAGCTATGTTAAAAGGGGTTGGAGATGGTAGCTCTGATGAAAAGACAGGAGTCAGAGCTGGAGGTGGCAGAGTTAAAGATGTTAAGATTTGCATTAGGTGTGACGAGGATGGACAGGATTAGAAATTAGTATATTAGAGGGTCAGATCAGGTTGGATGGTTTGAAGACAAAGCCAGAGAGGCGAGATTGTGTTGGTTTGTACATGTGCTGATGAGGGATGATGGGTATATTGGGAAAAAGATGCTAAAGATGAAGCTGCAAGATAACTGGAAAAGAGGAAGGCTTAAGATAAGGTTTATGGATGTGGTGAGAGAGGACATGCAGGTGGTTGGTGTGACAGAGCAAGATGCAGAGGACAGGAAGAAATGGAAACAGATGATCTACTGTGGCAACCCCTGAAGGGAGCAGCCAAAAAAAAAAGAAGTAGGGTTAGGTGAGGGCATACATGATTAGACTTCTATAGAGTATGTACATGTGTTTGCATTTTAGGGTTAGATTAAGGGTCAGGTAAGTGGATAAGTGTACTGTTTTGCATGTGCATTAATGTATGTGGTGAAGCTTTCAAGGCTGAGATTGCTCTATGTGCTGGAATCAGTCATCTGTGTTCGGTTTTTCAACACGTTGATCAATCTCCATGGATCCGTATATGATATTGTGCTAACACACAATGCCACGACCATCACTGAAACAGGAATTGATCATAATAATTGACAAATCCCTTTTTAATGATTGGAACACTTGATTAATGCAACACCAGCCATATATGAATACACAAATATCTATATCTATCTAAATATAATATGCCTATAAATAAATATATATATATAAAACACACACACACCACATGCACACAGAGCCACACACGTTACATAATACACATGTACATTTACATGTATGTGTGTGTACACATAGTAGTATATAAAAGCAACATAGCCCACAGCTTTCTTTAAAA
>NC_056725.1:952010749-952018249 GCF_019279795.1 Protopterus annectens | reverse complement strand
TCTCTGATGTTCTGTAAAGTTTTAAGTAGCCCTTTGCTCTAGGAATAATCTCAACATGATGAATCAGATTTGCTCTGCCAACTAGTTCTGGAAACACCTCCTTGATATCTTAACAGAAACTCTCTTATCTCTTGTTTCCGTGGCTAAGATAAAGTGTTGTCTACCTGCACTGCAAGCATAAAGGTCAGTTTTCTTTCCTCATTAGAGCTGTCAGTTTCTTCAATTAAGATAAGTATTCAGGGTGTTGATAAGGTATATATGTTCTGCCCTTGTCTTTCTGGTCTGTGTTATCTGTCGTTTACATAATTTCATTTTTATGGTATTTTAAATGGGCCCTACCCTACCTGCAGAGGCTGCCAAAACTCCAAGCTAGTGTCCAGTTTTGAGTTCCTTGGTCTTTCAATTTCTATCATACACACCTTGTTGTTAGATGCAGGTTCTTTGCATGTTTTCCCATATGATAAGCATTACCACTTTCAACCTATCTTGTAATTACAGCTCTGGGACAGTTTCAATTTGTGTTTTCACTTCTTTCAAATTTCTCTGACTTTATCTAAAGGTCTATGAGGGTATCTACCATATAACATCTCTAAAAGACTCCATCCTTTTGAGGCTTGTGGTACTTATCTAATGAAAACAGAAGATCAGAAGGTAATGGTAATAACTAATAGCATTATTTTCCTTCTTCAGCGACTTTTTTCAGCACAAACTTTAATGTTCTGGGAAACATTCTTTTGTCCCATCTGTCTCAGGATGGCACACTGAAGTTCTTGATTGCTTGACCTTGGTGTATCATTCTGAACTGCCCTATTCAGTCAGTATTTCCATAAGTACCCCAACTCTGGAAAACAACACGATTAACTCCCTAGCTATAGAGTTATCATTAGCATTATGAGGTAGAATAGCCTACCGTGCTTGGCTGCATGTGCTGAAACAAACTGTATTAAAACCCTTTGCTTGATTTTTCTTAACACTCCAATACTTTTTAGTACAATATTTTCAAAATGCATCTTTACTATAAACAGTTGAACCAAAGGAATTTTGAAGCCTGAGTTAGTGCATGTCTTCTGGTATTCAGGATATCTAGCTTGTTTCCCTACTACTTTCTTTGTTCCTGGCTAGTAAACGTTGTCAGGATCAGTGCTTTAGTCTTGCTTTCTAGGTTCCCACTGCAAATCATTAAATTGGAGAGTAAGTCTGAATGGAACTAAATTCCAAAACACCATGGGTCCTACGACAAAGGCATCCGATGTCCATTAAACTGAGAATATAGTGATAAACTACAGGGGTGATTCCCAAAGGGGAAGACACACAAGGTTGTGCCTAGAGGATGAAGCATAATTCAAAGGATTTAGCATGTTTTACATCTGGGAAAAGGATTGTCTGTTTGCAACTACTGTTTGATGCCTGACAGCAGTAAATAAGCAGACAAATTGTATCTCTGCAAAATGGCAGCTGAAAGACCATACATTAATACCACTCAACTGTCCAGATTTTCATAGAATAACCAGATTTTGCCTCATGTTTAGTTGTGGTATTCTGGCAGGCCACTGAGGATTAACAACTCTAAATAACAGTATGCATTTGAGTTGCAGCTGCATATCCTTCAGGAAAAAAAGCATGGTATCACAAACTTGGTTATTTTAGCAACTTCCTATGTTTATAAATACTATATTTAAAACCTCTTTCTATTGTGGGCCCTTTTCTCCCATTATTTTAGGGTTTGTTCAAATATCTTGATTTGAGAGGTTGACAGGTATTAAGTTAAAGTGCTTTTATCTCTAGATTGAAATTTCTTCAGACAAATGCATTAAACAACAGTCTAAAACTTAAAAGATTACAGTTAGAAAATGCACTACAAGAATAGAAAGATCAATCAAACTTTTAACTTTATGAATACTATTTAAATATATTTTGTAATCATACCATAGCAGAGGAGGTTTAGGGCAGCCACGGTGCCACCTCACAGCAAGAGGTTCTCCAGTACGATCCTCGATGGGATGCCTTCTTTGTGGAGTTTGCATGTCCTCCTTGTGGTTGTGTGATGTTCCTCCGGGTGCTCCGGTTTCCTCCCACATCCCAAAGGCATGCTATAAGTGGATCGGACACTCTAAATTGGCCCAGGCATGAGTGCATGCGTGTCTGTGCCTTCTGTGGAAAGTTGGGTGCTGGGCTGGCAACTCAACACCGTAAAACTCCACTGCCAATCACGAGCAGACAGGTGATCCGCTGTGGCGACCCCTAACCTGGAAAAGCCGAAAGAAGAAGAAGACATCAGATTTGGTATATAGATATAGATACAGATATTTTTATTCATGCATTTGTAACTTCATTTACTAACTTCACTACATGATTTAGAAGATATTTTGTTCAGTATTCTCTATATATAGTGTTGAGTATGTGAGCTGCTGTATGTGATGTGTGTCTGAATGCCTTATCTAGTGATGGGTATACAGAAAGGGGTTTTCCTGATGTAAGATGTAGAGTTGTTTTTTTTTTTTTTTCCAATCTACTGATGTTCATCATGTTTCACTGCTAAGTCATTACACTTGGGTTATCCTGCTGGCAGGCTACCCGCAGTCGACCTAAATTCCATAGTCCTGGTCCGGTGTTGGTTGCTGTCACCTCTTCCCTGATGTTAGTGCGCCAGGGGTATATAAGATGCAGCCGACGCCATTTTCTTCAGTCTTTCTTGCTGCACGGTGCCCGAAGCAAAAGCAGTTCGCAAGTGCCGGTCGGCGGAATCCTGAGATTTTTGAATTTGAATTTCAGATCCGAAGTCTTCAATAAAGCTAAGTACCCCATTGGGGAAACTTTTTCTTGCTCCAGTCCGATGTCAGTAAAAGCTAACAACTGTATTTCTTGTGGGAAGCAAATACCTCATAAGAATTTTCATTCTTACTGTATTCCTTGCCTAGGCCATGACCACGACGTTGCTAGTTGTCGGTTTTGTGCTAGATTCAACCAACGCACTATTAAGTGTCGGTTCGATTTTGCTTTTCATTACTTTGGCCGAAGGTTTAACTATATAATGCCGTCAGAACAACTGACGACTGGAGTCCATAAAAAGTGCAGGGACAAAGAAAAAGACAGGCATCCGAGGTTCAAAACCGACGACGAAGCCTCTTCTAGGCCAGTCACCAGTTCGCCGGTTTTCAGTGAGGCGCTTTCGCAGCCCCTGACACCCGCTACCTCAGAGCCACAGGCCACCTCCGACTCCCACGTGGAGACAGCTAGGCCTCTGTAAACTCAAGGTATTGGGCCTACTGAAATAATTCCCTCAGATAGGTCCAGAGCCGCTGAACAGGCATCGGCTTCTGAGGGTGTTTTCAGACCTACACAGCTTACTATCATGACCTCTTCAGCAGCCAAGGCAAAGTCTAAAACACCTTTAAAGACAAAGAAACAAGTATAGCATTCTCCTGGACAGTCATCCATACCAAAGAAACAGATGCTCAAAATGGCCGAGGACCTAATTACTTTGATCAGGGTTTCCCATTCCCCTCCTGATAAAAGGCCTAGGCAAGACACTGACTATGACTCCTCTGACCAGGTTTCTGTTTCTTCTGGTTCCTCTTCAGAACAGGGATATTCTCTTCCTCCCTATGAGGACTCTGATGCTGAAGAATCTATCCTTTCAGCCTCTCCTCCTGAGGACTACTCTTTTGGGGAAACCCTGCACACCATGAGGGAACATTTCCATTGGGAGAGCCAGGATTATTCAGAATCCAAGAAAAGGCTCAGAGACTTTCTTTTAATGCCTCATCACAGGCCTCTTGTTATCCCCCCTGTACTAGATATGGTTGATGATGTTTTTTCTGAATCCAGTTTGACTCCTGATTCTTTACCCCCTGCACCAGTTAAGCCTAATAGGTACTACAGGGTTCCAGATTCTCATAAATTTCTTTATAAAAACCCTGCTGCTGATCCAGAAACTATTTCTCAGGGTCCCAAAGGAGTCAAGGCTTCCACTGCAAAAAACCTTGTTCCCTCTGATAGGGATTCTAGAGCACTGGAGAGATGGGGGAAAAAGTTTACACCTCTGCTACTTTAGGTATAAGGGCTTTAAACTGCCAGTTTCATATGCTTAAATGTCAACAATACCTAATGTTTTTGCTAAAACAGAAAATGCTTACAAGCTCTGAATGTCCTGAAAACAAGGAAACGCAGGACTTATTGCATGCAGCTGAACAAGTGGGAAAGCATACTTTGCAATGTGGTTTTGATTCATTAGAGGCATCTTGCAGAGCTGCAGTTACAGGTTCTGTCATTCGAAGGCATGCTTGGTTAAAAGAACAGAGTTTACCTGATCATGTTAAAGCAAAATTATTGGATGCTCCCTTACAGCACGATACTTTGTTTGGTGTTAAGGCAGAAGAGGTGTTAAAGAAAATGGAGGATAAAGCAAAATCAATGCAGACAGTAAAGGATTTATTACAGGTTCAGCCACCTAGATTTATCAGGAACTGGCCTTCTAAAAATTGGTCCTTTCCAGTGTCAGACAGGCCAAAAAGAGGCAGATACAGATGCCCAAGAGGCAGATCTCAGCCCCAAGGCTCATACAGACCTAAATGGGGTGCTTTAGCCCCCAAAGGCAGAGAGGACAAATCACAACCTTATAGGAAACAGTCCCAATGACTTTCCTCTACAAATGCCAAGCACTTACCTTTTGGCAGCAACCTTAGGGGGAAAACTAGTATTTTTCTCACAAAATTGGCACATGATAACCCAGGACAAATGGGTTCTAAATATTGTTTCTCAGGATTACAGGTTCCGCTTTCACACCCTACCAAGGTCAAAAGGTATGTCAGACCTGCCACAAAATCAATGGGCCGAGGCACAAAAACAAATTTCTGCTCTCATGGACATGAGGGCTATTCAAAAAGTACCACAGCAAGAGCAGGGGCAAGGATTTTACTCAAGACTTTTTCTTGGTACCCATAAAGGACAAAGCCTGGAGACCAATACTGGACCTGTCTATTCTAAATACTTTCCTGGATGTTCCAAAATTCAAAATGTTGACACTGCAGCAACTTCTACGCATGCTGGGCAAGAAGGCTTGGCTAGTTACTTTGGACCTCAAAGAGGCATACCTGCATGTCCCAATCAGACACTCTTGCAGAAGATACCTCAGATTCATAGCTAGCTCAATGCATTACCAATTTTCTGCACTGCCCTTTGGCTTATCTGCTGCGCCCAGGGTCTTCACAAAATGCCTGGCACCAGTAATTGCATTTTGCAGACAAAAAGGAATTCAAATATATCCCTACTTGGACGACTGCCTTATTCAGGCAGAGAGCAAGGACATTCTACTAAAGCATCTGGCATTTGTAAAAAGATTACTAATTTGCCTAGGGTACACAGTAAACGAAAATAAATCAAAACTAGTGCCCTCTCAAGAGATAATATTCCTGTGTGCAAGCTTAAATACAACTGCCCAGATGGCTTATCTCATGCCAGACAAGCAAAGGCAATGACTCATTACTTTCAAATGATGGCAACAAAGACCCAGCTACCTGCAAGAAAAATTCTGCAGGCTTTGGGCTTCATGGCATCCTGCATCCTGCTAATTCCATATGCAAGACTGCATATGAGGAAGCTACAATGGTATCTAAAAAGTGTTTGGACTCAACATTGCCACAGCCTAGAAACAGTAATAACTCTTATTCCCTGCCTGCAACAGGAGGTTCGATGGTGGGCACTGGCCTGTCACCACAACAAGGGACAACCTTTCACATTACCCACAGCCAGGCAGACACTAATGACAGATGCATCAGATTATGCTTGGGGGCACACATGGCAGGAAAATGTATTCAGGGCACGTGGCCCATGGACCAAATGCATCTTCATATCAATCAAAAAGAGATGCTAGCTGTACAGAATGCCCTGATAGCCTTCAAGGATCTACTACATCCAGGACAACTATTACTAAAGATGGACAATACTACAGTTATGTGGTACATAAACAAGCAAGGGGGCACACATTCCTACCCCCTCTGCAGGCAAGCCATGACTTTGTGGAACACAGCACTGACCTATCAAGTACATCTGCAGGCACAATTCCTGCCAGGAAAGAAAAATACTCTGGCAGATGAACTAAGCAGAAACCTCATTGACCCTCATGAGTGGAAATTAGATCCACAGGTCTTCAGCATGATAACAAGGAAATGGGGATGCCCAGACATAAATCTTTTTGCCTCCCCTCACAACTGCCAACTACAGAGATTCTGCACAAGGACTTATCACTCGCAAGCATGGAAAGTGGATGCTCTATCATTCAGCTGGAAAACCCTAACAGTTTATGACTTTCCACCACTGCCTGTCCTTCCCAAGGTACTCCTAAAAGTCAGACAAGAGAAGCCAAAAATGATTCTGATTGCCCTAGACTGGCCACGCCAACACTGGTACCCAATCCTAAAGAGCTTGTCTCAAGGCCCAGCCTGGACTTTACTTCAAATTCCTCATCTTCTGACTTAACAAAACAATCAGATCCTGCACAGCCAACTCAGAACCTTAAATCTGGCTGCATGGCAAATAATGTGTCATTTTGGAAGCCAGGAGGCCCAGCACCAGGAAATCTTATGCAGAAAAATGGAAGAGATTCTGTGCTTGGAACCAGGCACAAGGGCTTGGACCACTTGTTCTAAATATTCCTCAGATTTTACAATACCTGACTGAGATGCTGGACAAAGGCCTATCCTTCTCATCAATTAAGATCCATGCCTCTGCCATTTCAGTTCATTACAATAAGGAACCTAATATTTTCTCTCATCCACTGCTAAGACAGTACCTCAGAGGGGCAAAAAACATAAGACCCCCCCATGGAGAGCACCGATACCTACATGGGACCTCAACTTCGTCTTGGAAAAGCTCACACTGCCTCCTTTTGAGCCAGCCAATACAGCTGATGTAAAATTCCTATCATGGAAAACTGCTGTGCTCCTAGCAATAACTTCAGCAAGAAGAGTCTCAAGTTACAGGCATTAATGGCAGTGGAACCTTTTATCATTTTTCATCCGGACAGGGTTTCTCTAAGGACAAACCCAACATTTATGCCAAAGGTAGTATCCAGTGTGGCTCTTAATCAAACCATTCATTTGCCAACATTTTATCCAAATCCCCAGAATAAAGGGGAGAGACTTCAGCACTCTTTGGGCATACATAGACAGCTACGCTTCTACTTGAATAAAACAAAAGCTTTCAGAAAAACTGAGCAACTGTTTGTAGTATATGCTGCAGGATCACAAGGAAAGGCTGTCTCAAAGCAGACTATTTCAAAGTGGATAGGACACTGTATTTTTTTCTGCTATGCACAACATGGCAAGTCAGTGCCTAAGAATATTAGGCCACATTCTACCAGGGCAGCAGCCACTTCAGCAGCCTTTCTCAGAGGAGTACCAACCAAGGATATTTTGGAGGCTGCAACTTGGAGTTCAGTGCACACTTTTACCAAGCATTATCACTTACCTCTTTACTCTAAATCCAGAGTAGGCTTTGCCA
>NC_056725.1:951850749-952003249 GCF_019279795.1 Protopterus annectens | reverse complement strand
GATTCATAGTGTCAGTGGTAAGTTCTAGGCAGTCAGTTTTCATACTATAGCAAGTCTAGCCAATAACCCATATTCAAAGTTCATTCCAACTTCATGGTGGACAAAACAAGACAAGACTGACTGGCTGCCCATCCAGGTTTACCTTGAGGGTGACAAGGGAACTACTCTTGTTGATGTGTCGTATAAATTTGTTTCAAAGATGTAGGATGCATTGTGATATGAATCTGTCACACTGATGTGTCATTTATCTCTTGATGACGTTTTATTTCCTTTAACTGGGTATTTGAAGAATCAATTGTTCTGTGAAGTAATATGAAGTCAAAGAGGGGTCAGCTCTTTCTTGTTTCAAATGGCTAGACAGTTTCCTTTGAGGACTCTATAAGAGATTAAATACAGAGAGAGGGCTTGTCATATCAACTAAAATGTTTGAGTGCACTGATCTTTTTAGTTAGACATATCTGTGGAGACTCATTGATAGATATATTTAGATAAATATGTGCCAGTAATGGGTCTGATTATATATATAAAAGAAATGTTGTTTACCAAAATGATATACTGCACTTTTTTCACATTTCATATAATACCGTTGTCACTGCACCAGTTGTTAATGTGGTCTAAATCATATTGAAGCAATTATGAGTCAAATGGAGCTTGAAAAACAACACCTAGTTTACATTCATCTGTAACTTAGACAACCAGTGCCCGGGAGTGCTGGCCTGAAGCTCTTTGAAATAGATACCAAATAGGATGGAGCCCAGCACTGAACCAAGTGGTACACCACTTGTAATATTTTTGCTTTCAGCAGTGTCTCTACCAACACTTACCACATGTCAGACAACAAGTTAGCTGTCCACCATACAACATAAGGATTAATATTCAGATTTAAACAACACACAGTATGCTTCAGAAATTCATCACACTAAAAATCTGTAAGAAATAAAGTAAAGTAAAATAAAAACACCAAGGTTTCAAAAGAAGTATTTAATATAAATAGAAATGTAGAAGCTTTTACATTAAACATACCTTATCATGTAATTAAAGCCACTTACAGAAGCTTCAAATTTAAATACAGTGATTAGTAATATGATTAATGATATATGCCCCTCACCTTTAAATTTGATTTTAAAGTGCACACTTCATTTAAACATGGATTACACAATGCATTCATTTTTATTATCCGTTCATATTTCTTACATTCTGTCTTATTAACCAAGTCTCCCTTTCTAATAGTTAAATATATCATATGCAAAACAAGAAACTTAAATAGGATGTTCACTTCCATTTAAATCTACATTTTTGGCCAGGGCAATTTTAATATTTTTCTTCTTAATATCATACACATATTGAGCAGCGCATTGGTGTAGTAGTTAGTGTTGACGCTTCACAGCGAGAGATTCTCTGGTTCATTTCTCAGCTGGGGTCCTTTCTGTGTGGAGTCTGCATAGCCTCCCTGTATTTGCGTGGATTTCCTCCAGGTACTCCAGTTTCCTCCTACACTCCAAAGACAGGCAGTAGGTGGATTGGGCACTCTAAATTGGCCATAGGTGTGAGTGTGTGTGGTGCACCCTCCAAGGAGGGTTGGCCTTGGGTTAGCAACCTAAGCCCAGAAAACTCATAACTGCTACAGAAAGCTGAAAGGTGCTTGTTGCCCGATGTACCACATGGTGTGTCAACAAGAAAGAGAGATACATATATGGCATTATGCATTCTTTAGGCCTTTTTATCTGTTTTACCTATATAGACTGCAGGGCAGGATATTCCCTGAGCCATATATGCAACAGATATACAAGTGTGTCCATAATTCCTTCATGAGGAATAGTGTCAAAGGCATGGAAAGATCCAGATATATTCTTGTATACACTGTGAAGAGTTGATTTTCTTTGTGTCACATACTTAGGTGCAACAGTTGTATTTTAATTTTTTTCTCTGATTTTTTTTTTGTAGGTATTGATAAGTAATTTACAGTTTTGTGTAAAATATTTTTCTGTATAATGGTAGAGTTTTTTTTTTAGATGATTTTTTTTTTAATGGGCACTTTTTTGAGTGCCTGGAAATGTTTTTTGAAACTGTTTTGTTTCCCACAATATTAAAACTGAAGAATCATGGTCAACATAAGTGTTATTTTGTATTTTAATTGCTAAGGCATTATTATTTATTTTTTATTGAAACTATATTTATTTTGCTTTTAATGCTTGGCCTGCTAACTGGTGGATCTCTGTACCAAGTTAGGATGTGGAGTCATCATGACAGAGGGAGTTCACCATTTTGGCCTGGAGTGGATGTGTTAGGAACTACAGTCACGTTTTATTGGTATGAAGCTGTGAAGGTATGTGTTGCTGGTTTGGTCATATGAGAGAGCTGTTTAAGAAGAGAAGGAAGTTGATGAAGAAGTCTGACTATGAGAAAATTGCTGTCAGGGTGAATGGTGTATGTTTCAAGTAAATGCATTTTAAACATGGAGAGGTTTTTTTTTTTTTTTGATGTAATGTATTTTTCATTGTAATGAAGTGTGTTTGCTGGTAGGAAAGGCTAGTAGGAATGCTACTGATTTATGGTGGATTTATGAACCGCATTGTAATGTTTCATTTTTCCCACTTTTACATTTAATTTTAAATTTTAATTGCAGTTTACCTTGATTTTCTGGTCACTGTGTACATTTGCTGAGGGCAGTAGTAGTTGATCTGTGGCAGAGAATAATTTGATGCTCTGTCTGAGGAGTAGACAATATTGACTGGACTTTCAGTTGCTTTTTGTGGTTGTTCTGTGACAGAGAATAATTTGTTACTAGTTCTGAGCAGTGGACATATTTGGTTGGAGTTCTAGCTGCTTTTGTGTTGGATATTTCATGCTATCTCCTCAGTTCCAAAGTGCTGGCTGCCATTTGTCTGGTGTCTTTTTTAAGGGCTTCACAAGAGCTGTGCTGAAAACAAATGTGCTGAGAAGAGTTGTCTGGTGTTTTTAAGCTTAATCTTCATACAAATATCATAAAAATACATGTATTTTATTGTGCTTAAAATTGTTTAGTGTTTTTTGTACTTTAAAGCATATTTGTCTAAATTTATAACTATTACAGTTTGCTTGATGGAAGTTGCCGGTCCAACATAATTGGAATATATTAGCATGTGAACCCAAACTTCAGGAAATCCTTGGTGATAGATGTTCATTTTCCTTTCATAAAGGCAAAAACTTATCTGCTTTCCTTAATCATTTTAAACACAGTGATGCCAAAACCAGTCACACCATACAAACTACATTATCAGGAGAACCTTTATTTGGATGCTTTTCTTGTGGACATTGCACATATTGCACGAAGTTACTTAAAACTAAAAGTTTTACCAGCCAAAATACCCCAGAGGTGTATAACATAAAATTCTTTGCTAATTGTTCCTCTGACTGGGTCATTTACTTGGCCAAGTGCAACTGTTCTGCATTTTATGTGGGTCAAACTTCAAGACCATTGAAACTACGTGTATCTGAGAATCTCAGTGATATCAGGAATAAGAGGGAAACAAATGCCTTATACAAACATTCTTTAAATCATCATAATGCATGTTTCAGTTTCATCATTATTGATAAAATTTTGAGATCCAGAAACAATAAATTAGGCTGGCATGATCTATTGAATTCAATGGAGAAAAAATGTATTATTAAACTTGGTGGGCTCTTTAAGCCTGGTCTCAATGAACATTTGTAATGAATCACATGATTCAAGGAATTTATTATAAATAGGTTCTTTTTTGTATTCAATTTAAACACTGATGAAGGCTCTGTAAAGTAACTGCCGAAACCGGTCTGTTGAATAGAACCTAATACTTTTATTAAAGTATTTTCCATTAATTCTGTGTGCCTTGTTTGCTGGTCCATTTTTGCTTTGTGTTATTGCATCAGACCAGACCTCCCTCTAGTTAAAATAAATGTTCTCTCTGTGCTTTTCCTTTTTTATACTTTTTACAATAAATTGCATGTTCTCCCCGCGGTCGAGTGGGCGTTCGAAAGACATGGGTTGAATGGGCATGCCTTCGTTCAAGGTTGGGCGTCGGGCTGACAACTCGGCACCATAAAAACCAAATGCCAATCATTAGCAAACCGGAGTTCCTCTGTGGCGACCCCTAACTGGGAAAAGCTGAAAGACAAACAACAACAATAAATTGCAGTTTTCTGTCTGTATAAAGTTGCTTATATTATGTCTTACAAAAAATATCCAGTCAGTCCTGAACAAGGTGCTTCTTCAGAACAAAGTGCAAGAACAATAAAAACAAAACAGAAGAAGCTCACCACAGCTGTTTTTTGTCGTTATTTAATCCAAGTTAAAAACATATACAGGATCCAAATAACAATAATAAATATTTGGATCCTGTATATGTTTTTAACTTGGATTAAATAACAACAAAAAACAGCTGTGGCGAGCTTCTTCTGTTTTGTTTTTATTGTGCTTATATTATGTGTTTTACATTCACCTGGCTGTTGTCATAGACAGTATCTTCAGTTTGTTACACTAACTGTTTTCCGTTTGTTATTGTGTCAGGCTGCATCTCCATTTGGTTAAACAATATATTCACCATGAGCTTTTCTACTTTTCACCATTTTGACATTGAAATGTACATATAATTACAGTTCCAGTTGGTTTTCTGGTCAGGTTATAAACTTGTATATAAACTTAATTTTATTCTATAGATTTTCATGTTTTTATGTCTATTCCTAATGGGAAGGCAAACTCTTTGATGTGTGGGTTGGAATTTCTTTTTTTTATGATTTTCCATGGGGATTGATTAAATAGTTTTGCTTTTTATTAATATTCATTGGTTTAATGTGTATCTTACTGAAATGTGCTTAAATGTGACTCTCCATTCTTTAACCACTAAAGTAATAAGACAAGCCCAACATACAACCTCAGAAACCTGAATCATATTGGTCATTCATTACAAATCCTATTTTCCAAATGTCATGCCTCTGACAATGCATTCTTAATTCTCAGCTCCAAACAATGTGTGTACTTCCCACCCAAACTTAGACATTTCACCTTACCTCATATTCTATGAATTGATAAAATATCATCTACTCAATCAAGTTAAATGTTTTGGGCATCTCAACAGGGCACATAACCTAAATCAAGTGATGTATTTTATTAACCATGAGTGCTGTACCAGTCTCCATTGCTTCAGTTCTCCCACCTCAGATTTCTGTATACCAAAGTTGCATATATATATATATATATATATATATATATATATATATATATATATATATATATTACTCTTTCTTCCTAAATGTAAAGCAAGCTTTGTAGTAACATGCTTATTGATAGCAGTGTAACTTTATCCTCTCACTGTATTGGTTTTTTGGTCTTAGCGTTGCATTTTATTTACTGTCACCATGTTTTTGGTATGTTATATACTCTGTATGAGTGCCATATTATTGACCCTGGGCTGAAACTGAAACTGTTCAGAACTGATCAGCGTTCTACCCAGATTAAAAAATTCAATAAATAAAATCAAATACATAAATAAAAATTTGGTATTTGATACTACTGGGTGATTTTATAGTTTTGGTTAAGTTCAGTTTTGACTGGTGAGCATTGTTATGATCACAGCCTTTGTTTTGATGCTGGATTTATTGTTCATTTGCTAATTTAGTGTAGGTCTTAATGTAAGGCTTCCACTGTGAGTGAACACAGTTCAACCTGCAGACGATCAGTGTCCTTGAACTTCATTTCCCCCCAAAATGGCCAAAAGGTTACACTCACACTTCCTGAAATTATAGATTACTGTCTGCACAGCTATGACAACTGGAAGCTGTGGGAAATTACACTGAAAAAGTGAATCACTGCCGACCCAGCTTACCGACAGTGATTTCCAATAGATGAGCTCCAGTCTATGGTGGGTTGAACTTCAGGCAAATTGTGCTTGTGAATTCAATCTTCATCCAGTTGGTTACCCTAGTATAACTGTTACTGTTAGTTTCATAGTTTGGGTTTTATTGTGGTTAATGTTTAGCTCTTGTGTGCATTAGTAGATTTAAAATGTATGGAAAATACCAATGGGAAGTCCTGTGACTATCTAAGGAATTCGTACACAACCCACTGTATCAATAAATCCAAAAATAACAAAGACGCTGAGCAAAAAGACAACCTTTATGACAAGACAAAGCTTTCAGGTATTACACCCTTTCTCAATGTTTAGTACAGGTTCAATTTAAAAAACATTTAAATAGGAGTCATAAGATCACATGACATACAGCCCAAACATCATGCGAACAAGTTAATGCAATGGTACATACAGAATTACACACTAATATCCACAATTCAAAAATCATACATACATATATAAATGTATTTACAAGTTTAAAAAGCATTATACATTTATAATCTTATTTCAACTTAACACGCTGTATCTTAGTTAAAACGGGTTTGAGAGAAACAGCAGAATTCAGACCCGGTTGGTTATCTGCTGAAAGTCTAGCAATCCATTCAAATTCCCTAACCTCTAACAAATTTCCCGCATCCCCTCCTCTAAAAGATAAACAAACAGCATCAGTCACTCTAAATTTAAACCTATGACATAAACCATATGTATTAATGTGCTTGAATAATGCATTATTTTCACATGCCCTTCTAATCTCAGACTTGTGTTCTATTATACGTTCTTTTAATTTTCTGTTTTTTCCAATATAAAATGAACAACATACAGTACAAGTTGCTAAATAAACCACATTACTAGTATTGCATGTAACCGACACATCAAATATGTATTTTTTATGTGTTATTGGGTGCACAAAGATGCTATTATCAGATGTCATAGACAAAATGTCACCACAACAGGTACAATTGCCACAACCAAAAGTACCTTTCCTCCTAAAAGTACAACTTGAATCTAATTCAACATTAAAATCTTTATAACATAACATACTTTTTATTGTCTTCATGTTCTTATAGGCAAATGTAGGTCTATCATCTAAAACTGCCTTAACTTCATTAGATGCCATCAATACTGTCCAATATTTACTAATAATGTTCTTAACCAACGTTGTCTTAGTATTATATGAAGTTAGGTATCTAAGCTTCCCTTCCCTAGTATCATTAGGACGAGCACTGTTCAAATATTCATTAGTTGAAAAAAATATAGGTTTATATGTAGTTGACCTATTTGTTGTTACTTTAGTCTTAATATCATCCAGTATCAAAGGATTGTAACCACTATCCAAAAATTCTTGATACGCCTCATCTAACTGTTTCAAAAAACAAAAATCATCTGTATTAAGTCTACTAATCCTACCAAACTGTGCCATAACAATACTTTTAAAAACATGCGGGGCATCCATACTAGAACCATGCAAATACCTCCCAGCATTAACTTCCTTTCTATAAACACTTGTATTCATTATGCCATCATAAAAGTTTATACTGACATCCAAAAAGTTTATTAAACTACTGGAAAAGTTCATTTTAAATTTTAAAAAATTAGTTGTATTATTCAAATAACACAAATATTCATGTAACTCTATAGAAGACCCTTTCCAAATCAAAAACAGTCATCAACAAATCTCTGGTAAAAACATATATTAGAATTTAAAAATTCTTTACCATCAAATATATAAAGTTTCTCCCATTGATACAAAACTAAGTTTGCATAAGTATTCGCTACCGGTGTGCCCATAGCTACACCGGTAAGTTGTAAATACAACTGTTTATTAAATAAAAAAACATTATTAGACAGCACCAAATCTAGTAGAGAACAAATGATTTCAGTATGCCTTGCTATAAAGGATGAAGACTGTACCAAAAATTCACGAATTGTATTTATACCGTAATCATTCGGAATTACTGTAAACAATGAAGTGATGTCTAGCGTTACAAAAATTACATCTTTGTTAGCATCAGAATCACCTAAACCAATATACCATTGCTTTAATTTTAATATAAAATCTATTGTGTCTTTTAGCACTGTCTTTTTGCTGATTGTCTTTGTTATTTACTATCTAAGGAATACCAGGAACCATACTTTAGATGTAGATGGGGATTGCAGGGCAGGTTGGCCAGTGCTACATTACAATGCCTGTGAACTGAAAGTAGTGCTATGTTTCATTGACGTGCTGACAAAATGGATTAACAAACAGAGAACTGAATGAATGATACGTAAGTAAAGACTGGCTCTGTACCTCAGGAAGTATGATCTTGTTTTACAACTATGTATGCTCTGAACTTATAGCCAGCTGACAATTCTAACATATAAACTATTTACAAAGAGAGATTTTCTATAGTTGCCAGCCATTATTTCTGTTTAGCTGCCACAGAGAAGTAACAATTTTAAATCTTTATCTGGCATGATTGAAGAGTAATGATGTGTTATCAGGCCTTTGTTTGCAGCACACAGCATTTGATTTTTTTTCCTTTTATGTGCCACAAAAATTGTTATTAGGAGCAGTCTCCTTATTTGAACACATGTATTGCAGTCCATTCTTATGTTAAAGTGGTCAATGTGTTTTGCTGTTAAACATGTTATTTTTCAGTGATGGGATATATATTTTTTGCAGTCTTTAATACTTGTGAGTTGGGTTAGTTGTTTATCTGTGGCTATGCAATGTTTCCAGTAAACACTTGCAGCACCTCAGCCTGAATATAACATTACCAGCCCCTCACTAGCTAGCAGTGCACATGCTTTGTTTTGCATGTTACAACCCTACCCTCCCTTTCTTACAAATGGGCTCTTATAGGCATTGGAGGCATGTGCAGTGAGCCTCTTGTGAGGGAACTCTGTGCCTCTGTAAACAGCATCCCCCAGCATTCTACCCTTCCTCAGTCATGCACTTAATACTCACACAGAGTATTCTTTGCCTGAAAACACCCTGGACTTGCATGATGCTGACCCTCCCCACAAAGAAAAGTGAGCAGGCAGAGATGCATTATTCCCTTCTTCCCCTACCCCAGTCTCCGGCAAGTGCCCAAACATAGGTCATCTGGGATGTAGTCAAGCCTTTACCCCCCACTATGCCATCATAGATACCATTCAGAGACAGTATATTGGCAGTTACAGCTTTCACTGAGATATTGAGAAATTGTAGTTATTACAGGCCTAATTAGACTCTGCTTTCCTGAGACAAGTACTCAGTCAGCCCTAGCTTTCCACACACACACACACACACACACACACACACACGCACACACACACATACACACACACACACACACACACACACACACACACACACACACACACACACACACACGCACACACACACACACACACACACACACACACACACACACACACACACACATACACACACACACACACACACACACACATTACACACACACAGACACACATTTGCATACACATTTACATGCATACACACACACACACACACACACACACACACACACACACACACGCACACACACACATTTACACACATTTACACACACACACACACACACACACACACACACACACACACACACACACACACACACACACACACACACACACACACACACACACACACACACACACACACACACACACACACACACACACACACACATTTACATACACACACACATTTACAACACACACACACACACACACATTTACATACACACACACATTTACAACACACACACACACACACATACACACACACACACTCTCTTATTTAGCTCTTACAATTAAGTTTCCACTATTCAAAGCTTGGTCATTGATGATACAATAAGGAGTAAAAGTCCTTCACCATGGTGGGTTCTTTTTAAACTGTGACTTTGACCATCACACATGATTGTGAAATTGTACTAGATAAGAACGTTTATTATTTGTATCTCTTCTTTATACGTTCCTTAAATGGTGTGCTGGAAATCAAGGTTATGGCTCTTTTTTAAATATGAACACTGTCCAAACAGTGTTAGTAATACTTGATTGTTCCTGTTTAATAGGATCAAAACAGAAGTGGTGTAGAGTCTCGAGGAGGAACTGAGAAAGAAACACAAAGGACTATTGCAGAAGAAGGTATGTTTAATCTGTAAGGTATTTTGTGTTGTCTATTAAAAATTAGGTCTGAGTCTCATAAAGTATGTTAAAACTGAAGCAGGTGTCTCATTAGAGTAAGGTGATAACATAACAGTTCATACACTAGTAAAACCAGCTCCCGTCCGAAATGATGACAGAATGTTTTAAGGAAAAGATAGATTATTTTGAACATGGTAACAATAATAATGTGAAATCTATTATTTCATGTCCTCACAGTCTTAACTTATGGGTGTAGATCCTATAAGAGTTCCAGTCCTCTGTTTTGTTTCAGTCTGTAACAGATGAACTCTTCCCTGTTAGTTTTTCTGTACTGTCACTTACTGCTATGCAGGAAATAAATACTTCACGATGCTTGAAAGGGTTTGTTACCAGCTAAATCAATCACTTGCACAGATTACAAGAAAAAAAAAATCTACTGGTAAAGGAAAAGTCAGCATTGAGCATCTTAATGTTCATATATATTGTTTTCATTGATTTCTGCTATTTTTTTTCTTCATGAAATATACAGAAATTAGTAAATTTTTTTTTGGTTTTAGAGTTTGTACTGTTAATTGTTGCTTATAGTTTTTCATATCTCTGCTGAAACTGTTTTCTCCACCTCCCCCTATTTTATGCTGTGTCTTCAGTTGGTATAACTGGTTTTTACAACTTGTGTGTTATCTAACTCCAGGATCACTTGCATAAAATTAGACCTGTTAGTAACAGCCTGCATTTCATTGCTGGAACCTGTGTTCTGAGGGACTGCTTTTCAATCTATCTGGAAATATACAGAGCGGAGTATATTTTTTTAGTTTTAGAGTTTGTACTGTTAATTGTTGCGTATAGTATTTCAGATCTCTGCTGAAACTGTTTTGTCCTACCCACCCTCCCTATTTCTGGCTTGTAGTTTAATTTTGGTGGCTTTTGCAGTTGCCCACCCCACTGTAGATTTGATCTGGGACACTCCCCTAGTCCCATCTCTTTGCCACATTCTACCTAATAAACTCCTTCTGCACTTGCTTTTAGTCCTTTTTAATTTAATTGCATTACTGTGTTTGGTCTAATATTGCTACATACTCAAGTGTGCCAGCTTGCACTACATGTGAAGTGTTTTTACTGCTCTTTTACCTACGGCCTGTTTCCTACCTTTCCTGTAACTAGTGTTCCAGATACAGATTTGCTGTATCCAGGACTGTATGTAAGCTTCAGAGCCCCCCAAGCCTTTCTTTGTTAGATGGAAGCCTTCTAGCTTATCAGTGCGAGTGGTAAGCACTAGGTAACCTGTCTACCACATAAGGAGTGGTTCTGGCCCAGAAATTGTAGTTATTGGCCGTTTGGGCAATCTTTTCCATCTCTCTCAACTTTCTGATTTGAAAGCCTATGTTTGCACTTGTTTCTGTCCTGTAACACGTCTAGTGTAGATACAGATCCTTAGTTTTAGCACTTAAATTTGCTTATTCATGCTCAGCACTTGTTCAGAACTTGTAAGCACTAAATAACCTACTAATTACTACAGCACTCAACCTTCCTCATTACCTAGAGGAAAATAGTTTTTGTACTAATTTTCTCACTTGCTTAGAGAAAAATAGATCTTGTACTCACTCTCCTCACTTATCTAGAGGAAAATAGTTTTTTATTCAGGCATGTCCAAGGGTCAGCTCCCAGTGTTCTCTCCTGTCTATCTGATGAATGTGGGCTTCTTGAGGCAATGTAGAAATTGCTTTATGTACACAGACAACCCTCTCCTCCTACCAACCAACACTACAACCTATGAGAGATGCACTTATCTAGCCAAACTGGAGGTAAAGCTCTCTCCAATCAAGACTGAACTTGACAGTCAAGAGGAGAAGGTAAACATTTGCACCACACCACACTCATCACATAGTCTCACTAAATATACACCACCAAAATCCACACATAGTAAAACAAAACATTCATGAGGCTCTCAATAATAATCTGTCTAAGCAACAGAGACCTCCAAAGCAGAAACGCAAGCAACCTCCATCCCCCAACACAACCCAAATGACAAATAGCCCGCAGACTCATTGTGCCACTCAACCACAGCCAATAAGACAAAACAACGTACCCAACACACTAGTCATAGGTGACTCTATAGTCAGGCATACTGATGTCCCACTCACCAAGCTAAACAAGGAGAAGGTTACTGTCAGCTGCCTGTCGGGTGCCAGGATCCGCCACATAACCCATGCACTCAGGTCACTCCACAACAAGTACAAGTTTGACTCTGTCATTGCCCATGTTGGTGTGAATGACCTGAGATGTACCTCCCTGGACTACATGAAAAGAGACATGGAAGAGCTCTCCAATCTTGTAGCCCAGGCAGGTATGACCCTAGCCCTGAGTAGCATTCTGCCATTGCCCAGAATGATACCGCAGTACAAGGACAAAATGATTGACTTCAACAATTGGCTAAGCTACTGGTGTCATTCTAAGGGGATACAGTGTCTGTCTGTCTGGGGTGACATGGACGACAGACCACGATGCTTTGCCATAGATGGCCTGCACCTGCCACCCCTCAGATTCTGGATACTGGCAAAGGCTTTTGCTGCCCCATAGTGCCTTTTTTAGGCAAAGTTCAAATGACAAATTCACCACCATAGCAGGAACAGGCAAGCAAAAACTGAGGGTAATGCTACTCAAAGCTATAAGTCTAAGTCTCAAAATGCACTAACTCAAGGCACTCCTTAAAATGGAGAACATCGATATCTATGCAGTGACTGAGACCTGGTTTAAGGCTCTAGAGAGCACCCCTGCACTACCAGTCTATAACTCATACCACACTTTTCGGCCATGCAACATGGACCGAAACACCAAAGGCGGAGGTGTGTCCATATTCATTAAGGATATCCACACCTCCAGGCTAGTTGCTCAGCATAATGCATCCGAGGTTATCCAAGTGCAAATAACTCTGAACAAAACTGCAATCCAAATTGTAGCTTGCTACAGATCCCCCACCATGCCCCAGGATTGCCAGTCCTCTTTTCTCAATGTACTGGAAAATATTAGGGTTCAACCAAACACCCTAATAACGGGCGACTTCAACTACCCCACCATTAACTGGGAAAGAAACTCGTGTACCAACTTCTTAGCTCAACGCTTTCTGGAATTCATAAACTCCAATGCCATGGATCAACTTATCCACACCCCCACCAGGGACAACAATATACTAGACCTAGTCATTACCAACATGAGTGACTGGTGTTTCACACCTGAAGTCAACTCCTCACTGGTCCGATCCGACCATAGGCTAATCACCCTTAATATCCACATCCCGCCTCCACCCCCGATTAAGGATACCACAGTAAAAAATTTCTCCAAAGCCAATTTCATGCTTCTTAAGACAGAAGTACTGAACTTCATGGCACCCATGCAGATGGACAATACAGTTACAACTGCTGAATCCTACACAAATGCACTCTATAAGCACTTGCACGAGTGCATGGATCGTGCTATCCCAAACAGAACCAAGACGCTATCCTCCAAAAAAAGGAAGCCAATCTGGTGGTCCCCCTGCCATAAACAAACTGTACAACAGAAGGAAGAAACTGATGCAAAAGAGAGTAAAATCCCATGAGTGGAGGAGCTCTCTGGTCAGCCTCAGTAAGAAGATGAGATACCTTATAAGATCCTCCAAAGCTAGTTACAAAAACAAAATCGCCACTAATTCTAAGGACAACCACAAAGCGTTCTATAGCTATGTCAAGAATCTCAATGGCAACACCCAGATCTGCTCTGAGTTACAGCACAATGGCACGAAAATTACAGAACCAATGGACATTGCCAACATCCTGGCAGATCGGTTCAGTAAAAATGTACCCCCCCTCACCCCCTAAAGGGCCCATATCTATACAGGAAGAATGCAGAGTCCCTGTAATCACAACTACGCAGGTAAAAGCTTTACTCTCTAAAGCCAAAAACACAGCATCCATGGGACCAGACAACATCCCAGGCTGCGTTTTACATGAACTTCAGAATGAACTGGCTCCCCACTTAAGCACCATGTTCAGTAATAGCCTCACATCAGGCTTTGTGCCCACTGAATGGCACACAGCAACAATCGCCCTATTAGCCTGATGAGCCTGGTCTGCAAGGCCATGGAACGTATCATCATGGAACTCATAAGCAAAGACATTGGTAACCTCCAAACTCTGGATCCCACCCAGTTCGGGTTTGTGAAAGACAGATCATGCCTCCTGAACCTGATCGACTTCTTTGAGGCAGTCACCAAAGCTGTAGATGAGGGTAAGGTGGTTCACACAGCCTATCTTGACCTCGCCAAGGCTTTCAACACCATTGCCCATTCTGGAATTATAGCTAAACTCGCTAAACTAGGTATAAATCACAAGATGGGTTGCCAACTGGCTCACTGACAGAAACCACACTGTAAAAGTTGCAGACTCCATATCTGACCTCAAACCAGTGACAAGTGGAGTACCACAGGGTTCATTCCTGGGACCTCTCCTGTTTGGTATCTACTTCTCTGAAGTACAGGCTAACACAGAATGCCTCTGGCTAATGAAGTTCACAGATGTCTGCAAACTAGGAGCCATAGTCAAGTCCCCAAATGATGTGGACATCCTACAGAAGGGCATCGCTGAGACAGATGCCTGGTGTCAGAGCCATGGCCTCAAGCTCAATGCCAAAAAGTGCAGTGTCATCCCCTTTGGTAAAAACTCTGTACCCATGAACTATCACATAGGCAGCAATCTACTTAATACCGAATGCGTGATAAGAGACCTTGAGACCCAAGTGGACAGTAGTCTCTCCTTTGATAGTCACATCACCACAGTAGTCAGGAAGTCCTTCTATGTGGCACACCTCATCTTAAAAGGGTTCTCATCCAGGAAAAAAGAGGTCATTGTTCCCCTCTACTCGACACTCATTAGACCCATTATAGAGTACATTGCCCCTTTTGGAATGTACCTCACAAGACATCTGCAGCAGCTGGAAAGGCCACAGAAGTACCTCACAAAGAGGATTACTGGCCTCAAACAAATGCCCTACACTGACCGCCTCAAAAAACTCCAGCTTTACTCCATAGCATATCGCCTACTCCGAGGTAATCTCTGCCTAACATATAAAGCTGTGTCAAACCCAGAGCTGTTGGATATGCTACACCTAAAGAAATCCCAATCCCTCCGAGCTACACGCTCTAGGGATCTATACCTTGTCACCACAATAAATAGGACATGCTGGAGGGATAGATTCCTGTCCCAGAGACTTTCCATGCTCTGGAACAGGCTACCCATCTATGTCAAGCAAAGTTCTTCATTAGCACTCTTCAAGAAAAATCTTGATGAGTGGATGGGAAATAAGAAATACACCCCGGGGATCACTTCTGTGTCTCTGCTCGACAGTGGCACAGGAAAATAACTTTCTTGGGTGGCGTAAGCCAGGGAACCTTATTAGCTAGGCCTACGTAGGCCCTTGGGCCGATAGCCTAGTAGCTACCTATGGACAGGCGATTAAACGCATCTTGTATAAAAATTGGAATTTGATTAAAGCTGATGACCAATTAGATAGACTAGGTAGTACACCAAGAATAATTTTTCAAAGGGCCACTAATTTTAAGGATGTTTTATCATCCAGACATGTAGCACCCCCTAGGATAGTAGGTATGTATAGATGCGAGTCTTGTAACTACTGCAGATATATGCAGACGGGAGCTAACTTCTGTAGTCAAGGCAAAGATTTTACTAGTAAAAATAGATATAATTGTAATACTAGTAGAATAGCATATCTAGCTCAATGCCAATCTTGCCCATGTTTCTACATTGGCAAAATGGATAGGAAGCTAAGAGAGAGGGTATACAAACACTTATATTACATTAGAAAAGGAAATGTGTAAAATGCCCTAGCTAGACATGTTAAAGGTTATTGTAACCATGCATTTTTATTTAGAGTCATTGACACAGTAGCAGTGGATAACCGAGGGGGACCCATGTCTTTATTATTGGAACAGTTAGAACTAATATGGCAAATTATAACCAGAGCATATTCTAGGCCAGACCTCAATGATATCTGGTCTATTTCATGTATATTAAAACTTAAAAGCCACAATAGATGAATATAAACATATAGCTGTTATTATATATTGTTGTTATTGTTACACACATTTTTTAATTTATTTTTTGATTTTTATATATATATATATATATATATATATATATATGTGTGTGTGTGTGTGTATAAATATGTATATTTCTAAATGTATTAATATTTTTTTTTAAAATGGGAGGGATGATTTAATTGTATTAATAGTGTAGATCATGTGATTAGGGAAAACTATTTTAGCACATTTAGTGGAGTGATGTATTTGCCTGATGAAGGTGAGTTAATAAACTTGATGAAAGCGCTTATATTACAAAGTGACTCTGTATTCTTTGCAATTTTTTTTTGGTTTTAACAGTTTGTCTTTATTTTGGTTTACATAAGTTTTGTATAAGTCAAGGAGGTATATGGAATAGTATGAAGACAAAGGGGATGAAAAAGTTCAGGTAGTCTCTTTGCAGATAATTCTTTGCTGTTAATCATGAATGCTAGGGTGGTTTTGATGAAAATTTTGGAAATCTTTGAATAATTTTGGGTAGAGACTGAACTTAAAAGTCCTCTGTGGACAGTGACCTCCTTTGTTCTTGATGAAAAGCCCTTAGTGATGAGGTGTGCCACATAGAAGGATTTCCTGACTGTTGTGGCAAAGTGGTTATCGAAAGTGAGACCATTGTCCACCTGTGTCCCTAAGTCTGTCATCACACTTTCGCTGTTTAGTGTACTGCCACCTATGCAGTAATTCATGGGTACATGGTTTTCCCAAAGGGGTAATTATACATTTCTTGGCATTAATCCTGAGCCCATGGCTCTGGCACCAAGCATCTGTTTCTGTAAGGCCCTTTTGTAGAATATCCACATAATTTGGGGATTCAGTAATGGCTCCCAGTTTGCAGTCATCTGCGAACTTTGTTAGCCAGAGTCCCTTACTGTTGGCCTGTACTTCCAAGAAATAGATGCCAAACAAGAGAGGTCCCAGGACTGAACCCTGAGGTCCTCCACTTGTCACTTGTCTAGAGATGGATTTGGAGTCAACTACTTTTACAGTCTGAGTTCTGTCAGTAAGCCTGTTGGCAACCCATTGAGTGACATAGGGATTTATGCCCAGCTTAGTAAGTTTATCTATGATTCCAGAGTGGGGGATGGTGTCGAAGGCCTTGGCGAGGTCCATATAGGCTGTGTGGACTGCCTTACCCTCGTCCACAGCTCTGGAGACTGATTCAAAGAATTTAATCAGGTTCAGGAGACAAGATCGGCCCTTCACAAACCCAAACTGGGTGGGGTCCAGTGTTTGAAGGTTGCCAATGTCCTTGTTTATAAGTTCCATGATAATGCGTTCCATGCCCTTGCAGATCAGGCTCGTCAGACTGATGGGACGGTAATTCCCGGGATCCAAGATGGATCCCCCCTTGTGGAGTGGCATAACTGTAGCTGTGTGCCACTCAGTGGGCACGAAGCCTGAGGTGAGGCTGTGATTAAACATGACACTTAGGTGAGGTGCCAGTTCATTTTGTAGTTCATGTAGTACACAGCCCGGGATGTCATCTAGTCCCATGGATGCTGTATTCTTAGCTTTGGAGAGTGTGGTTTCTACCTGTGTGGCCGTGATTACCGGAATTTGGCAATCTTTTGGTATTGAGATGGACCCTTTAAGGGGTGAGAGGGGGTGAAGTTTGCACTAAATCGATCTGCCAGGATATTGTCAATATCCTTGGGATCAGTATATTTAATGCCATTCTGTTGTAGCTCAGAGCATATCTGAGCATTGCCATTTAGATTCTTGACATAACTATAGAATGCCTTGTGGTTGTCTTTGGAATTTTTTGCAATTTTATTTTCGTAACTAGCTTTGGAGGATTTTATGAGAGATTTCAGCTTCTTACTGAGGCAGGTAAGGGAGTTTTTTGCATTCTGAGATTTTCCTCTTTTCTGCAACAGATTCTTTCTTCTGTTGTATAGTATGTTTATGGCAGGGGACCACCATATTGGCTTCCTTTTTTTGGAGGAGAGCGTCTTAGTTCTATTTGGGATGGCACGATTCATGCACGAGTGGATGTGCTCGTACAGTGCCTTAGTGTAGGATTCAGCAGTCGAACTTTTAGCTCCCATCTGCATGGGTGTCATGAAGTTTGTCACTTCTGTCTTGTGTAACATGAAGTTGGTTTTGGAGAAGTTTTTTACGGAGGTTTCCTTACTGGGGGTTGGGGGTGGGATGTGGATGTCAAGGGTGATTTCCTTATGGTCAGACCTGACCAATGAGGGGGTGACCACTGGTGTGAAGCAGCTATCTCCCATGTTGGTAATGACCAGGTCTAGGATATTGGAGCCCCTGGTGGGACAATGGATTAGTTGATCCAGGGTGTTGGAATTTATGAATTCCAAGAACCGTTGGGAAAAGGTGTTGGTACCCGAGTAGTTTTCCCAGTTAATGGCAGGGTAGTTGATATCACCCAGTATTAGGGTGTTTGGTTGTATCGTAATATTGTCCAGTATGTTTAGAAAGGTGTAGTGAGAATCTTGGGACATGGTGGGGGAATCTGTAGCAAGCTACTATTTGGACTGCAGTCTTACCTAGTGTTAGTTGCACCTGGAGAATTTCAGATGCAACTAGCCTGGAGGTGTGAATATCCTTGGCGAATATGGACACTCCTCCACCTTTAGTGTTTTGGTCTTGGTTTGGTGGCCGAAAAGTGTGGTAAGAGTTGTAGCCTGGTATTGCAGGGGTGCTCTCTGGAGCCTTGAACCAGGTCTCTGTTACTGCACAGATATTGATGTTCTTCTCTTTTAGGAGTGCCTCGAGAGAGTGCATTTTGAGGTTTACCTTCAGATTTTGCATGCTTGTATCTGTTACAGTGGTGGTTTTGTCCTTTGAACCTTACCTAAAAAAGGCACTACAGGGGTAGCGAGAGCTTTAGCCAGTAACCTGAATCCCAGGGGTGAAAGGTGCAGACCATCTCTGGCAAAGCATCGTGGTTTATCGATCATGTCATCCCAGGCAGACAGATACTGGATCCCCTTTGAATGACACCAGAAGCTTAGCCAGTTGTTGAAGTCAGTCATTCTGTCCTTAAACTGTGGTATCATTCTGGGCGAAGGCAGGATGCTACTCAGGGCTAGGGTCATACCTGCCTGGGCCACATGATCCGAGAGCTCGTCCATGTCTCTCTTCATGTAGTCCAGGGAGGTATGTCTCAAGTCATTCAAACCCACCTGATCTCTACTCTTTTCTATGCCTCTGCCATATATACTAACTTATCAAAAAATAACATTACCAAACTCTCTTGCTGCTACAACAGTATAACTAGATTCATTACGGCTACACCCTTCAGAACTCACCACTGTCTTAACCTCAGACAACTTGATTGGTTAGAACTTAATAGCCACTTACTCTATCAACAACTAACTATCATTCATAAGTCCCTTTACTACCCAGATGCTACCCCTAGCCTGACAAAACTGATTACCCCTTATAAAAACCTAGCCACACTCCGATCTGCTAATAAACTACTAGTAGCCTCGACTAAATCTTACAATAAAGCTGGTGACTCATTATTTTCAAATTCTGTCGGGAAAATCTGGAACCAACTCCCTCAAGAAATAACTAACCTAGACTCCACATCCCTTTTTAAAAAACATATCAAAGAGCACCTAAAAACCCACTGGCTATGTCCCTGTGCTAACCCTGACTGAAAACACTACCCCCTTACTCTTACTTCACTCACTCTCCCTGTTTCTTGCCTCTAAATGCCACACTTACTGATACCAGCTACTTCCTTATTTTGAATCCTCTATACATTTTACCTATTCTCTCTTTCATCTTTACTTTAGGCTATTTAGGGGCTTCCTAATCAGCTCTTTTTATTACTCTTACTTTCTTTCCTGCATACCTGAAATCTCTGTTTTTAACCAGCTGTTTCATTTATAGTTGTTAATTATGGTCTTGGGTTGGCTAGTCTGTTTCTGTTTTTCAGTTTTTTTTCCTCTTTTAGTATTACTCATGCTTACCATTGTACCATTATGTACATTTGCTTGCTATTGTCTTTTTTATTGTAAATGTTTGCTTACTGCCTGTATTTTGGAGCTTTTCTCCCCGGGCCTCAACTGAAAATGGATATATGTCCAGCTAGACTAGCCCGGTCAACAAATGTAAAATAAATAAAATAAAAAATAAATAAATAAATAAATAAAATTCACTCCAACATGGAGAATGACAGAGTCATATTTGTACTTGTTGTGGAGTGACTTGAGTGCGTGCGTTATGTGGTGGATCCTGGCACCCGACAGGCAGCTGACTGTAATTTTCTCCTTGTTCAGCCTGGTGAGTGGAACATCAGTGTGCCTGACTATAGAGTTACCTATAACTAAAGTGTTGGGTACATTGCCTTGCCTTAGGGACTGTTGTTGGTTGGCACACTGGTGTTGTGAACTATGTGTCACTTTAGTTGTGACTGGTGTTTGTTTGCGTTTCAGCTTCAGAGGCCCTTGTTGCTTGGGCAGGTTAATGTTAAGGGCCTCTGCATATGTGGGTTTAGTGTTGCTATGTGTGGGTGTTGCTGGTGTTGGTTTTGAAGGGCTATGTGTTGCTTGAGGTGTAGTGCAGGTGTTGACATTCTGCTCTTGACTGTCTAGCATAATCTTGGCTGGAGAGAGCTTTGCTTCCAGTTTGGCTGTGTAAGTGCATCTCTCGCAGGTTGTAGTGTTGGGTGGTAGGAGGAGAGGGTTGTCTGTGTACATGAGGCAGTTACTGCATTGCCCCAGTATGCCCAGATTCACCAGGTGGACAGGAGAAATCGCTGGAAGCTGACCCTTGGACATGCCTGTTTAGGTGCTTTTTGTAAAGTACAAGAGCTGTTTTCCCTTACCTTTGCAAGGTACTTTGCAATTATAGGCTGTTTAGTGCCTACGATTAATTTATCCTTATTAACAAGGAGAGTTGAGTGCTTGTAACAGTTTAAGGCTTCCTAGTTCTTTCCCGCAAGTTCTAGAGCAAGTGCTCGTCACAGGATTTCAGATTTTAGTGCTACTACTGAAAAACCAGCTAAATCTATGGGAGAATTTGAAGAGCAGACTTTCTGGAACCTGGAATAGTTTAACCGTAGCCCAGCAGTGCTGCATGATGCAAAAAATGTGCAAACACGCACATTTTTAAGACAGAATGTTGAAAGGGATAGAAATCAGCCCAAAATGGCTACAATTAGTTTCAGAGCTGGAAACCACGCCTCTATTGTCAGACAGGCAGTACAATGCTCACCACTCCCACTGGTAAGCATTAGGACTTCCCCCTACCACAGCAAGGTCTGGATAGCTCTGAACACAGAAAATAAAGTCCTGAAACCAGCAAAGCCTGGAATCTGGACTATACTATACCATGTACTGTTTATACTGACACCCAAATATTCTAATACATCATTCTCCCAATTAAACAGGCTATTCTCTCTTAGGTTTTTGTTGATCTTTTTGTTAATTAGTAATGTTTTGGATTTATTATGATTAAATTTACGCCCTGAAATTCTTTCAAACTTGCATAAGGTATTTATAACATCATGCAAAGAACCATCACTATCACCCAACGTTAACAACGTATCATCATCAAATAACTGTATCTTAGGACAATAGTCCTTATTCATTTGAAAACCTTTTATATTTTGCTTGTTTCTGATATATGTAGCAAAATGTTCCATTGGAAGAGCAAACGATAATGGTGACAAAGGAAACCTTGTCTTGTTTCCTTGAGGATTTTGGTGAGGATAGACATGAGACAATTTTCACATAAGCTTGTGCCCCTCTATAAATTGTCATTAATAAGTTGACAGAATCTGAGAAGAATTCAAAACCAATCAGAATTCTTTCTAGATAAGACCAACTAATAGAATCAAAAGCCTTTTCTATGTCTAGGCTGATAATAGTTAGTTTTTTTTTTGTATTTGCATGCTATGTCTATTAATGATACTAATTTAATAATGTTATCTTGCACTTTTCTATGAAGAATGAACCCTGTCTGATCGTTATGCATTAGATTAGGCAATATTTTCTTAATCCTATTAGCTAATATTGTCATGAAAATTTTATAATCAGTGTTTAGTAATGCCTATGTGAATCACAAGATTTGAGGTCCTTACCTTGTTTTAATATGGGGGAAATAATTATTTCCACAGTGGGGTGTTATACATTTTTGCTTAACCATAGTAAAGACACTCATCATTTTCTTTATTATATATTAAGGAAAAATCTTATATAGTTAGAAATGATTCCATCCAGTCCTGGAGCTTTATTATCTTTTACATTTTTTATTTGCTCTTTCACATCGGTTAGTGATATTTCGTTATTTAATGTTATTTTGTTCCATTGACACCTTAGTAGTTATATTTTCTTGAATAAAATTATTTATTACATTATCTGTCTCCAAAAGTGGTGTGTTATTATTTATATATTTATAACAGTTTTTGAACACTTCTAATATGCCCATTAAGTTAGATGTACTTTTAACTGAACTGTCACTTTTATATTTAATCTCATTAATAAAATTTTGATTGTTTATTTTTTTGGATCTTACCGCTATTTTATGTAGATACTTAGGATTTACGGCATAAGATTGTAATTTCAATTTTTCCAGGTTTATGGTTACCTTATGATTCAGAACTTCTAAGTATTTTTGATTTAACTTAGTAATTTCATTATGTGCTACTTTGTTATTTGGCTTTGTGTCCATTTTTATCTTGTCTATGTTTTTTTGTAAGTCTAAAAGTTCTTTGTCCCACTCTCTCCTTTTTTAAGGTGCCAACATTTTATTCTACCATATATAGAAATTTTAAAGTTGTCCCATAGTACAGTATCAGTCACTTCACCATTATCATTTGTTTCCATAAACATGTCTATTTCTTTCATTATCCATTCCCTGAAGTCTTTTAACTTAGTTATGTAAGCAGGAATTCTCTGTAGAAATCTTAAAACATCTGTATGTGTAGTTAATGTAAAGTTTATAGCATTATGGTCTGAAAGTGGGACATGTCATTATAGATACGTCACTTATTTTAGAGTATATATTATTTGATACAAAGACCTTATCAATGTTTGTTTGTGTACCAAACCGATATGAATATTGAGTATAGAATAAGGAATAATGTTCTCTTAGACCATGTATATCTTTAAGGTTCATCTGGTTTGTAAAGTCATTTAACTTCTTGGCTTGAGATGTTAGTTTTATTTTACCATTTTTGGAAGTATCATTGCCTGGTAATAGGCAGTTAAAATCACCTGTTGCTATAATTTCCCCTTTTGCATTTAAAGTAATCAGGTCCAGATATTTGTCAACATATTTTGGACTTAGTCCTGGCATCCAGTATGTATTAATCAAAGCATAATACTTCCTATTGATTTCCAAAATAACCATGCTTAGCATGCCATCTTTATCTGAAATTGTATCTATAATTATTGGCATAGTTTAAGCATTTTCCATAGAACAAGACTGTCCCTTCTCTTAGTCTTAAAACATGAATCAGCCAGAATGGTACAGCCATTGAATGAGTATTTTTGTAGATCTTGTTTTAATAGATTGGTTTCCTGTAAAAAGCTCATCTGGGCTTTATGCATTTTGATATATTTAAGCAAACTAGCTCTTTTGACATTATTGTTCACGCCATTAATATTTAATGATAAAAATTTATAAGCCATTGACTGCAATGTGTATGTTATTACTAACTGAAAGACCTTTCTTCCATGTTGACTTGAAATCTACAGAAAAATTACTCATCATGGATGCATAACGTGTATTAAGCACTACTTTCAAAAACCTAAAACTATTTACAAACGCATACATGAAACAGTTTCTGGTTTAGCTAAAAACTTAACTAAACCATCCATCCACCACCTCTCCAATACCAAACAACACAAATTATCCATCACTGCTTAGAATATAGTATAAAAGGAAAAGCATTATGAAAGCAACTAAAGAAATCTGAATCCATGTATATGCATTAGAATGAGAGTGTCCAATATAACTGAAGCTATATGAACATATATGATGATAGCACCTCTAATGCATAGATATACCAGAAATGCACATCAGATCAAAGAATATATGTAAACAATGGCCTTTTCTCCTCTGCTGTATTTCTTGACCTATCGAAGGCTTTTGATATTGTATCACATGATCTTCTACTCTCTGCACTCTCCAACCTCTCCTTTTCCATACCTGCCATCAATTGGTTCCACAGCTATCTACACGGCCGCCAGCCATCAGTTGTCTGGTGCAACAATCTACCCCCTCACCTCCCTGTTACTCTCTGGGTTCCCCAAAGCTCCATCCTTGGCCCCTTGCTTTTCACCATTTTTACCAATGACTTGCACACCGCCGCTAAACATGCCTCCCTCATATAGTATGCAGATGACTCCACTCTCATCTGCTCAGCTCCAACTCTAACAGAACTACAACAGATCACTCAAGCATCTTTCTCTTCTGTTGAAAGTTGGCTGTTAAATGCTCAACTCCTCCTCAACCTAAATAAGACCAAACTCCTCATCTTTCAACCCTCAAAATTTACCCCGAACATCCCCCGTTTCAACATACTTGCCAAAGACAACACTTCCATCTTATCAACAGCCCACACTAAGCTACTCGGCGTACAGATTGACAACAAACTCAAATTTGACACTCACATATCACTCACATTAAAAAAAGTCCACAAAAAACTGGGTGCCTTGTATAGAAACCAACAATACGTAACCAAACCAGCCAGAATCTCTACCGCAAGTTCCCAACTAATCTCAACCCTACTCTATGCATCATCCATACTCAAAAATCTTTGACAATCAGACCTAAAGAAACTCGAAGCCTGCTACAATAAAATTGCAAAATTTGCATCATGGAACTCCCACCGCAGTCACCACTGTGTCTCCCTTAGAAACCTAGACTGGCTTCAGCTCCCTCAACTCCTAAACCTAACCCAACTTACCTTTGCTCATAAACTTGTAAACCACCCTCTTAAAATTCCCTTACTTCATACACTTCTCCAACTCTACCAATCCTCCAGACCCCTTCGCTCCCAACAAAAATTCTACTCCAAGTTACCAAACCCAACAACTCTGCAGGGGAAGCGCTATTCTCCTACTCCATATCCAAAATCTGGAACTCACTTCCCACTGCCATAACTACCCTCCCTTGCAGCAGTCTCTTCAAAAATGTTCTTAAAGCACACCTAAAATCTCACTGGCTATTGTCCTTGTCCATACCCCAGCTAACCCCCCCCCCCTTCTCCTGTACCACTAATTAGCTGTCAGCTCTACTATTAGCTGTCAACAGGTTACCAGTATTTCATTACTATTTCATATCCTTTAACTAGCAGATGATTGCAGTACGATGTTTACTCTTTTCTCTATGTGAAAAATTAATACTACTAGGCAAATGTCTTGCACCTTATATTGTTATTATACTCTGACATATGTCATTACCTGTCAGACTGTGTGTGATTGCTATAAATACGCTGTTTTTTTTCCCTCTGAAATGCTAGATTATACTCTTATATTATGTGAAATTTTGCTTGTCTGAATATATGGAGCCTTCCTTGTGATATTATACTCTGACATATAGGTCATTTATCCTGTTGAACTGTGCCTTTACTTTAATTATACTGTTTCTTTTTTCATCTGATATGTTAGATTGTACTCTTATGTTATGTAAATCTCATATGTTTAAATATGTGGAGGTTTTCTCCCCGGGCCTCCGCTGAAAATGGGCATATACTCAGTCGGACTTTCCCGGTCAACAAATGTAAAATAAAATAAAATAAATAAAATAAATGTATAAACATTAGAAGCTGAAGGTTAAGAAGATTGTCATTATTTCCAAGACTTTTCAAGAAACATCAAATAATTTAACCATTTTGTCAGTCATCTATCTAACATTTTTCATGTAAGGATCTGTTGAATATATATATATATATATATATGAATATATATATGTATAGATATATATATATATATATATATATATATATATATATATAAAAGACTTATTACAACATAACTATTATATTTTTCAATTGTACACATATTACTTATATGTATTAATATCTATGATGACGTCTTCCATCAGGAAGGGGGGAGAAAAGGGGGGCCTCATAACCTTCTCTTTAGTTACTAAAGGTTTAGTTGTATAGCATAAGTCTGATGTTAATATGCATAATGAGTTTTCTAATGCAGCTCCTAGTTCACTTGATGTCATTTAGTTACTAATAGTGTCATTGAATCTGTGGAATGCATGCATCTATAAAAGAACATAGACATTTTCAAAGGAGTTAAACACTTTTATCAGAACTAACTATTTACCATTTAAAGTATCTAGTGAAGGATAACATAATTTCAAGAGAAGAATTTTAAGTACAACCATTTAACAAGTTCAAAAGGTCAAATGAAGTCATCAATGTTGTTTCTTCAAGCTGCAGCTTAATAAACTTGTTAAAAAAGTATCTAAATAGGCTCATACACAACAGAAGTTGTCTCTAGTGAAGAAAAAAGCATTTCCGGCTGGAAATTCAGATCTTGAAGCTTTTAGTGTTTACAGAAAGCAAAAAAAAAAAAAAAAACACTCAAGCTGCCTTGTCTGTACATGTCATGAATCTCCACAATGAGAACAATCATACAGACCAGCAGTTTCCTCACAAAACATCAACATCATGAAAAAATTAACCCTTTCATATAAAACCAGCTATTTAGAAGTAGCAACAGCTGCCTCAAATCAGAAATCATATTATAACATTTCAATCATTTGCCCATCAGTTAACCAGGCCAGAGAGAGAAAAAAAAGGGAACCTAGTGTGTGTGTGTGTGTGTGTGTGTGTGTGTGTGTGTGTGTATATATATATATATATATATATATATATATATATATATATATATATATATATACATATATATATATGTATATATATATATATATATGTGTGTGTGTGTGTGTAGATATATATATATACATATAATATATATATACACACACACACACACACAGACATATATATAAAACTTATATTTAGCTATCTATAAAACACCATTAATGTTTAAATGTATCTAAACATCATCTAGTTAGAAACACTAATCCAAAACACCTTGTTACCCCACCACTGACCCACTAGAAAAAACGCACTTTGGTATTAAGTCAAATTGTACTATTACTGAAGAATTAGAAGACATACATCATTTCTAGTTATTTAAAAGGGAAAAGTATGTAAAACACTTATAATGGGGAAAAGAGAGAAAAGGAACATTGGTAAGAAGAAAGAATAGGAAGAAAGAAGAGAGTGAAAGAAAATGTTATTTAAATACTTAGTACTATATGTAATTAGAAGAAGTAGATATAGAAAGGAAAAGAGAAAGTTAATAAACAAATGATTCACATTACCTTACAGCATAGAGACTTTCCAGAATCAAATATGTTATGATTCATAAAACAAAGCATTTAAAATCAGAAGGAATTTTTCATTTGTCTAGTTTCTTAGTTTTGTTTGCTCCTTCCTTCACAGACTATCCATTTTTTTGTTGCCTCTCTTCAAACTCTGGGATGACCTTCCATTTCTTCTATGTTTGACAGTATTTTCTTCTTTTGGATAAATTCTACTGCTTCTTGTAGGTAATCAAAGATCTTCACTCCTTCTGGCAAGGTGATTTTTATTCTTGCAGGATAATGAATTTGAGCTTTAATATTGGATTTTTTCAAGGACTTCATTAGAGGAACACACTCCTTTCTTCTAGATATGACTGTAGAGGTGTAGTAATTGTCAAAACGAATAACTTTTTCACCCATCCTGATAGGGGAATTAGTCCACGCTGGGGTTACATGAACTCAGAGATGAAGCTGGATTTCCCAGGGACCAATGAGCTCTCTCAATTACAAAAGAGAAGGATTCAGGCATGTTTAGTGCTGAGGAAAACCACTTATTGAGGAATTGAGTCATGTTAGCACCCTCTTCTTTCTCAGGAGTTCCATATATTCTTATGTTATTCCTCCCTGATATACTTTCAATGTCTTCCAGTTTCTCAATCAGCCTAGTGTTTGTTTCAGAAGAAGTTCATTGTGATGTTCATTTTCTGTCACTCTACTATCTAAGTCAGTTACTGTTTCCTCTAAAGGAAAATCTGTTCAGATTTTTTTTTTACTATTCCATTTAGAAGTTACAGTTGTTTACTGCATTCTTGTTTGATAATATCCATTTTGTTTTCAGATTTGTCCATTTTTAGTGACAGTTCTTGGATGTTTGTTATTATAAGATGTAGATGTTCTTCGTGTTTCACTGTTGCAGCCATCACATTTGGTTTATCCCTGCCAGGGTAGCCCTCAGCCGGCTGGAATGCCAGAGGCTTAGTATTTCTGCTTCAGTTGCTGTTGCTTCAGGACTGACGTCAGGTCGGCAGTAGTATAAAGTAAGGCAGCCAACGCCTTTACATCAGTCTTTCTTGCCATGGAGCCCAAAGCAGAAGCAGTTCGCATGAGTGCTGGTCGGCTGCTACCTGAGTTTCGTCTACCGAATTGAAGTTGAAGTCTTCTAAAGCTAAGTAGCCTGTTGGGGATCCTTTTCTCTTGCACTAACTGATGTCAAAAAAAGTTAACAATTGTCTCGCCTGTGGAAAGCAAATACCACACTGAGACTTTCATTCTTACTGCATCACTTGTTTAGGCCCAGACCACGCTGTCCCCCGTTGTCACTTCTGTACTTTGTTCAATGCCAGAACTATCCATCGTCAGGCCCTTATTGTAGCTCGATATTTTCACTTACAGTCCTCGAACTCCGATATGGCTTCGGTAAGCCATCCGACAGCAGATCTTCCAAAAAAAAACCCCGTACAGATAAAGACAGAGACAAGACCGCACAGGTCCAAAACTATCAAAGATGCTCCCGTTAAGCTAGTCATCAGTTCTCCGGTCCTCATTGAGGTGCTGTCACAGTCCCTGATGCCCGCATCTGTGGATTCGCAGGCCACTACCCGAGACCCTTTCGGGGTTTGGTATGCCACAAAACTCTTCTTTGGCTAAGGATCCTAAGGTCGTCTCTACCTTAGATGGGTCCCTCAGCCACTGAGCAGGCATCGGCTTCCGAGGAAGTCCTTCGCACTACTGATTCTCGACACAAATTGACATCTTCTTTCGTGACTACTGTTCTTTCGAAAACGGTAGAGTTTTTTAGGCCCAGGGTATGAACCACACCCAAGAAATCGATGACCCAATCTCGGGCACCTGCTTCCCTGCTTCAGTCTCAAATGCTTAAAATGATGGAAGACCTTATTATGCTGATTAGGAGAAGCCAAGCTACCCCCTCTAAAAGGAAAAGAGATCTTTCCCCTGTAGTTTTGTCTGAGCAAGATTCAGTTGACTCTGATGCATCTCAATATGAAGACATACAACCCCTCTCTATTTATGAGGATTCTGATGCAGAGGATTCCATCCTTCCAGCCTCTCCCCCACAGGGTTTTACTTCTGGGGAAATCCTTCATACCTTAAGGGAGCATTTCCAATGGGAGTGTCAGGACTACCCTCAGTCTAAAAAGAGACTCAGGGAATTTTTTACGTTTTCCACAGCACAGACCCTTGGCCATCCCCCCAGTCCTGGATGTTGTGGAGGATGTTTTCTTGGAATCCAACTTGACTCCTGAAACCTTCCCTCTTGCACCCAGAAAACCAGACAGGTACTATAGAGTCCCTGACTCACACAAATTTATTTTTAAAATCCTACTGCTTACTCTGAGGTTATTTCTCAAGGGCCTAAAGGGATTAAAGCAACCTCTGCTAAGAATCCCACCCCCTCAGATAGGGATTCCCGAGCACTAGACAGATGGGGTAAAAAAGTATACACCTCAGCTACTCTTGCTATCAGGGCACTGAATTGTCAGTTCCATATGCTAAAATTTCAGCAACATACACTGGAACTCCTCAAACAAAAAAATTCCTCCTTTCCTGCTTGTGCAGAATCTAAAGAGTTACAAGAGTTAATGCATTCTGCAAGTCAAGTAACTAAACACACCTTGCACTGTGGTTTTGATGCCCTAGAAGCTTCTTGTAGGGCAGCAGTCACCAGATCTGTCATTAGAAGGCATGTATGGCTTAAGGAACAGCCCTTGCCAGACCATGTCAAATCTAAATTGCTGGATGCCCCCTTGCACAAAGACAACTTATTTGGCACTAAGGCAGAAGAGGATGGAAGAAAAAGCAAAATCTACACAGACAGTTAAGAATTTCTTACAGGTCCAGCCACCCATGTTCAGCAGGCATTGTCCTATCAAGCACTGGTCCTTTCCTGCTCCCACTAAGCCAGTCCAGCCTAGAACCTGGGGAAACAGACCCCCACCCCCAGACAGCAGGCACAGGGAATGCAGAGACTTAAGCAGTGGACTACCTCACTTCAAAACCAGGGAGTTCTAAGCCACCCCCTTACGGTAAGAACTCACAATGACTCACCTCCCCCACCCCCTCCCTCTGCCCACCTTCACGTACCCCTAGGAGGAAAACTCTCCTTTCACACAAGCACTTGGGCCACCATTACCAATGACCGCTGGGTTCTCAACATAGTGTCCCAGGGATATAAATTTTCTTTCCACACCCTTCCAATCTCAAAAGGGTTCCCAGATCTACCTCCAAACCACTGGGCAGTGGCTCAAAAGCAAGTCCTTTCCCTGCTTTCTATGAGGGCAGTAGAGCACGTTTCTGCAGAACAAATAGGCGAAAGTTTCTACTCCAGATTTTTTCAAGTGCCCAGAAAAGTGGGCACCTGGTGCCCCATCCTTGATCTATCCATTCTAAACACCTTCCTGGTGATCCCAAAATTCAAAATGCTCACCCTCCAGCTGCTGCTACCCATGCTGACCAAGGACGCTTGGCTAGACACCCTAGATCTATAAGAGGCCTACCTCCACATTCCTATCAGGGAATCATGCAGAAAATATCTCCATTTCAGGGCAGGATCTCAACACTTTCAGTTTTCTTTGCTTCCCTTTGGCTTATCTACTGCTCCCAGAGTTTTCACAAAATGTCTGGCTCCAGCCATTGCCTTTTGCAGAAAAAGGAATATCCAGATTTACCCATACATAGACGACTGCCTAATTCAGGCAGACAGCCATGAAAAGCTGCTCAAGCACCTGGCCTTTGTAAAATCCCTACTAGCCTCCCTAGGATACACAATCAATGAAAAGAAATCCAAACAGGTGCCCAACCAAAGGATTATATTCCTGGAAGCAAACCTGAACACATCATCCCAGATGGCATTTCTTACACCAGAAAAACAAATTTTCCTGACAGCCTACTTCTCTCAGCTAGCCAACAGACCCCGGTTATCTCCAAAGAAGATCCTGCAAGCTCTGGGGTTCATGGCATCATTCATACTACTCATTCCATATGCCAGAATGCATATGAAGAAACTTCAATGGTACCTAAAACGCCTTTGGTGTCAACACTCTCAAGACCTGGAGACTCTTACTCCTATAATTCCTTGCCTCTGAAAAGATTTTCTTTGGTGGGCAACAGCATGCTGCCACAATGAGAGGCTACATTTCTCACCACCCCCCGCCACCCAGACCCTCACCACAGATGCATCAGACTGTGCTTGGGGTGCACACCTGGACAGCAGGTGCATACAGGGCCAATGGAGCCCACAGCAAATCCTTCTGCACATCAACCAAAAAGAGATGATGGCTGTCCAGCATGCCTTGAGAGTTTTCAAGCCCCTTCTTTCACCAGTGGTTCTCCTGATCAAAACAAACAACACCACTATGATGTGGTATATCAACAAGCAGGGAGGGACTCACTCCTACCCTCTGTGCAGGCTGGCCATGACCCTTTGGCACACAGTCTTTGCCATGCAACTACACTTGTTAGCACAATTCCTACCAGGTTCTCTCAACTCTCTGGCAGACCAATTAAGCGGAAATCTTCTGGACCCACACGAGTGGCAGCTCAACAGAAGAACCTCCACCCTAATAACTCAGAAATGGGGCACCCCGAAGGTCGGCATCTTTGCCTCCCACACCAACCACCAGCTCAGCAAGTTCTGCACCAGGGAGCATCACTGCATGGCTTGGAAAGTGGATGCCCTGTCCTTCCCCTGGGTCAATCTATTGGTCTATGCCTTTCCTCCACTACCTCTCGTCCCCAGGGCACTGCTCAAAATAAAGAAGGAAAAACTAAGGACTGGCCTCACCAGCACTGGTACCCCTTGCTGCGCAGCCTGTCCCCAGTGCCACCATGGCATCTTCCTCAGATTCCAAACCTCCTGACCCAGAGGGGAAGGTGAATTCATGCATCCCCAATTGCCGACACTCAATTTGGCAACTTGGCTTATTTCCTAACCCACGATCAATCTGCCAACCTCAGCAAACAGGTTCTAGATGTTATACGTGAGGCCAGACTCCCTGGCACTAGAAAGTCTTATGCTGACAAATGGAAAAGGTTCTGCACCTGGATTCAGGCTAAGGGAGCCGATACAGCACAGTCCTCCCTCCCTCTCATCCTGGATTACTTAGCTGACTTACTACACAGTGGCCTCTCTTTCTCCTCTATAGAAATTAATGCCTCTGCTATCTCTGCTCATTTCCCCACTGAGCAGCCCCTTTTCTCACACCCTTTGATCAAACAATTTCTAAGAGAGGCTAGCAACTTGAGGCCCCCAGAAGAGCACCAACCCCACTTTGTGTTGGAAAAGCTCACCCTGCCCCCTTCGAACCAGCTTCTTCTGCAGAGTTAACATTTCTCTCCTGGAAGACAGCTTTCCTTGTGGCCATCACTTCAGCCAGAAGAGTCTCCGAGCTGCAAGTGCTCATGGCTGTGGAACCCTTCATCATCTTCCATGCTGACAGGGTATCCCTCAGAACTAACCCATCCTTCTTGCACAAGGTGGTGTCCATTGTGGCTCTCAACCATTCCATTCATTTGCCCACCTTTTTTCCTAATCCCCAGAACAAAGGGGAAAGGATACTGCACTCTCTAGATGTGCACAGACAGCTCAGATTCTACCCAGACAGAGATAAATCCTTCAGAAAGTCTGCTCAATTGCTGATTAACTTTGCTACAAGAGCAGAAGGCAAAGCAATCTCCAAATAAACAATTTCCACATGGATGGCACACTGCATCCATTTCTGCTACAAGCAACATGGAAAGCCTCCCCCAAGGGGGTCAGGATTCACTCCATTAGAGCAGCCTCCACCTCTGCAGCTTTCCTCAGAGGAGTCCCCACAAGGGACATCCTGGAGGCTGCCACCTGGACATCTGTTCACAGTTTTACCAAACATTACCACCTGCCTCTCTTCTCCAAATCCAGGGTGGGGGTTGCCTTTGCTGTCTTGCAAGGCATCCTAGCCAGCCCCTCATTTCCTTGACTGCCTCATCCCATTTCCTCAGCTTTGGGAATCAACCCAAATGTCATGACTGCAACAGTGAAACACAAAGAGCATAGTACAGTTGTGTACACTTACCATAAATGTAGATGTTTGAGTGTATTCACAGTTGCAGTCCTGGTTTCCCTCCCTCCTTCCCCCTTTTTCTTCTCTATAGTTATAAGGGACATATTGGTATTTACTTTCTACTGGTGGGGTTCTTCCACCAGAACATTGCTCCTACTTGAGGGCTCCTGACAGGTTAGGGCAAGAAAAACTGATGAAATGGTGTCGGCTGCTGTACTTTATACTACTGATGAACCGACATCAGTCCTGAAGTGACAGCAACTGATGCAGAAATACTAAACCTCTGGTATTCGGCCCAGCTGAGGGCTAACCTGGCAGGGATAACCCAGATGTGATGACTGCAACAGTGAATACACTCTAAGATCTACATTTATGGTAAGTGTACACAACTGTACTTTCTTTCTTCACTGCAATCTCCTGGTGTGGGTTCTTCGAGTTGCTCATCTTGAGATCTCTTCTTGACAGGAATAATTAAAAAAATTCTCTTGACTATGTATTAATTTTTGGAAAATAATCAAGTCTATGTTAATTTAACTTTTAGTATACTTTTAGTTAGATTTTTCTAAAAGTTTAAGTATATTTACTGTCAGGATATTAAAATCTAAGCAGAGCTATGGATTTCTGCTGCTGTCAGTCTGGCATCTTGGCCACATACACCCTGTCCTTCTCCTGAAGGGGGATGTTTCTGTATGCCTTTTCCCCCTCCTCTGTTACCATGAGTTCTGCACAAGATCAGGCAAGTCTCATCTAAAATCTTGCTGGTGACTCTCTTTTGGCCCAGACAGCATTGTTCCTTCTTTTGCACTTGGCCAGAGGCAGTCACTACAAGTTCCCTCACTGGGTGGAGTTTCTGTACAAGACAAGGAGTGTCTTATCCATCCTGACTTATCCACTCAACAGATGACACTGTGGTTGATGGGGTTTTGATCCCTTTTAGGTATCTCTTTTCCTAGGCTGTGCTTTGGGTTCTGCAGGAGGCCAATAAACCCACTACCAGGAAATCATGTATGTCCAATTGGAAAAGATTTTCTGTTTGGTGCCTCTCTCAGCGTCAGGATCCCCTCTCTATGGAAGTTCCTTTGGTTCACTCTTATTTGTGTGATCTGCTCCATGCTGGGGTAGCATTTCTTCACTGAAAGCTCACCTGTCAGTAATTTCTGCTTGTCTGCCCTTGAATCCTCCTCCAGCCTCTAACTTTGAGGTCAAGCAATTCCTTAAAGGTTTCTTAAGAAGTCTATTCCTCTTTCTTGGGACCTCAGTTTTGTACTTGTACTCTGTTTTCATGTAGCATTGCAATTGGAAGACTGTTCTGCTTTTGGCTTTTACTTTAGCCACGAAGATGTCTGAATGTCAGGCTGTTAGGGTGATTCCCCCATTTTAATTTTTCTTAGATATGGGGTATCTCTTCTTATTAAGCCTTCTTTTATGCCCAAGGTGGTCAATGAATTGTCCCTTAATCACTCTGTTCATCTTCCTTCCTTTTTTCCTTTTCCATTGCCTGTCAGTTCTTCACACCCTGGATTTACATAGACAGCTCAGGTAACATTTAGATAAAACTAAGGTTTTTTTTTTTTTTTTTTTTTGCATGTCTGAGTTGGTTTTTGTTTCTTTTCATCCCAGAACTTTGGATTTGGCTGTTTCTAACCAAATCATCTCCTCTGGGATTTCTAAGGCCATTTTCTTGTGGTATTCCTCTCATGGCAAATGTCTTTTCTCATCTGTAAAGGCACATTCTACTAGGGCAGTTGCCTATTCTGGTGCCTTTTTCAAGAGTCTGGGTACCAACTCTGTTCTTGATGCTGCTACTTGGTCCTGTGTTCATACTTTTACTAAACATTACAAGTTAGACGTTTCTAGGGCCAGAGCAGGCTTTGCCAGGGCTATCCTTGTGGAGAGTTCTTCCCAGCCTTCCTCCTCACAGGCAACCTCTAGATCCCTTGTATACGCCCTTTATTGAAGAATACTGCAACAGTGATATGGAAGGACATAGTACAGTTGTGTAAAATCTTAGCATAACAGTAGATTTCTTTCTCTTCACTCTTTCTGTATTCAGTCTCTCCCTCCTTTCCCCTGTCCTGAATTTTGTCCTGTGTTTTGGTTACCCTCATAGCTGAGGGGGCATTCACCTTTCTTCCTTCTTTTTCCTTTGTGTTCCTGAGGGTATTCTGATCCTCCTGGGTTTTTTCAGTTCTGAGTATCTGCATGTCAACTGTATGCCCTACATCATGCACAGGGGGGCATACATGTAACATATGGCACTTAGAAACGTTGAAAGTGTTGCTATACTGGCCAGACGTTGGGCTATCCATGACAGGAAATCATTTAGGTGAAGAATACTGCAAGAGTGAAGAGAAGGGCATCTGCTATAAGATTTTACACAACTGAACTTTTTCAGCACACTTCCAGTTCACCACAATGCCCTTTGGGCTGCCTAATTCTCCAAGGGAATTTACAAAATTCTTAGCCACAGCCTTTGTCTATTTTATTTACAGGAAATCCATATTTGTCAGTACTTGTATGATTGCCTGATCCAAGCATCATCTCAGAATAAGTGGAAAATACCCTGAACTATACTGTTTGTTCTTTCAGTAGATTGAAGATCTTCCTCCGACTGCAAATGTCCAGTCTCACCTTGTCATAAATCACATGCTTCTCACAAATGGCCGCAAAGTATCTTTCTCAAAGGAAAAATAGCCAAACTCAGTGCTCACAATAGCAGTAATTACACAATTCTACTTCCAGACTATAACCCCTTCCTCTATGACCACAAGATCCATTCTAAGTGTATTAGACCACATGTTCTCATTGATCCTTACGGTCCCTTTTGAGAGACTGTACTGCAGATCCTCCAGTGGTACCTGCAAAACCTGTGATGCCATCACCAGCATCTCTTCAAGAGGATAGGCCTCCTTGTTCCCACAATTCACAAGGAATTCATGTTGATGAATGTCTTAGTTAATAGTAAATTGAGGGATGCCCTTCATTGAACTGAAAGAAGACCAGACTTTGATGACAGCATTGTCATCTGGGCCTGGAGAGAACGTACAGCACCTCTAATAGTCCAGGACACCTAGAAAAATAAAGATAAAAGCATCAAAAGGATGTTAGCTGTAATTTACATGTTCAAAATTTTCAGGTCATTATCAGGACTGGGCATCCTCAGCCTGATTAGAGACAGCAGCAGAGTTGTATTGTACATCAAAAACATGATTACACCCTTTCCTGAAAGTTGTGCAGGCCAGCCATGATGGACTGGGGCTAGATATCAAATGAGGTTAGCAGGTCTATCATTAATACTTATGAGGGAAAACTGGAGTCGTATTCAGGCTGACAAGACCTTAGAGCACCACAAAGACAGACCTGTTTGCCTCACAGGATGCATTGTGAGATCCTTCAGTACTCCGCAAGGATTTTCTGCAGGACAGCTATAGCAATGAATGCATTCTCCATGTCCTAGAGCAGAGGCCTCCTCTCTGGCATCTTTCCATACCATATGCCTAAAAGGAGTGAGTGTAACTACGACTTCAGCCACTTCAAGATTTCTATCATGCTATATGTGATGACAGACAGTGGAGTTACTAATAAATAAATACAAATATACCCTCACAGTTTCAGTAGGTCTGGTTACCTGATAGGCATTGTACCTTGGAATTCAGGGAGTACTATCACTAGCAGGGAACCAGATTTATGTAATAACACAAATGCTAATGTCTTCACAATTAAGAATGGTTTTAAGTTCTGAGATTGTCTGTTTTCACTTCTGGCATTCAGCAATGTTATCTTGATGTTATCCAGTTTGGAGTTTGCTATGTTAGGATGTCTATCAGATGAACTTTGCATAAAACAGGCACTATGGGGGTAGCGAAAACAAAGGCATGAATGATGCAGGCCATCTCTTGCAAATCAGTTGGTAATGTTGACCATTTCATCTTATGCAAACACACACTTGATCCTCTTAGAGTGACACAAAGTATTGAAGCCAATTGAATTTAGGGATAATTTTGGTGAGTGTAGAATGTTGCTCAATGCCAGGGCTTTATTCTCCAAGACATGAGAAGAGAGCTCAACCATGCTTGCATCTCTCTTAGGGAGGAGTGCCCAAGATCATTCACCCTCATGTAGACAATTACAAGACTGTAACTATATCTCAGGTGGTGCAAGGACCTAAGGGCCCTAGTGACATCCATAATCTTTGCACTAGACAGGCAGCTGTCACTCTATCCTTAGCCAACCTGCTAAGTGTTGTGTCTGTATGTTTTACAATGTAGTCACCAATGTCAACTCATTTCTCAGATGGGCTGCAGGCTTATAAGTCCTAAAGGGTACAGATTAGTAACAATAACAGAAAGCTGTGTGTGTGTGTGTGTGTGTGTGTGTGTGTGTGTGTGTGTGTGTGTGTGTGTGTGTGTGTGTGTGTGTGTGTGTGTGTGTGTGTGTGTGTGTGTGTGTGTGCGCGTGTGTGTGTGCGCGTGTGTGTGTGTGTGTGTGTGTGTGTGTGTGTGTGTGTTCATGTAGATGTGGGTATGATATTAGTATTTATGCTAAATGGCTGAGGTAATCTAGTAGAGGCATAGAAGGCCTAGACATTTACTACCTCAGCATATGTAGGAATATTATTACTAATGATTGTATACCTTATTTTGGATATGATGTTAACTAACGATAAAAATAGGGGTAGCTTTACCAATAGTATCTATGGGAAGCCCACATATTTGTACACACTCTTGCACTTTAATAGTGCACACCCCTTTAGTCATAAGCAGGTGGTTGTTAAGTGTCAACTTGTGCAGGCAGTGCATATGTCTGCTAGAGATGAACATTATGAGAACAAATGCCAGTTACTTTAATGGATGTTCCTAAAAAGTAGCTATCCTTCTGGGCTCATAGAGGAACTAACTCTTGAAGTTAATTTAAAAAGAGAAACAGCATATCTCTCTCACTGCATTTAAGACAACTTAATGTTACCTCTGATACCGAAGGGAAAAGTTTAATCATAAATCAGAATACATTACAACCTTATACTTTCCAGACATTAACAACTCCTTATAGTGCTGATAGCCACATTATAAAAGGCATTCTGTATAAAAACTGGAGCCTTCTTAGCGAAGACATCAGTGTTAGGGACAAGATAGGTGACAAACCTTTGATTGTTTATAAGAGTGGCAGAAATTTAAAATCTATATTTGAAAACCACAATTTTAGACTTAGGGGTCCGAGTGGAGTCAATGTAAATTTCCCTTGGAGGGTGAGCGGTTTATATTATTAGGGGAAACCTTCAATGTCAGAGGGAAAATTAATTGTGACAGTTCTGTTCTAATTTAAATAACCTTATGTCGGCTCTATATCATATTGTCGAAGTATTACAAGTCTGAAGCACTAAAGGTCGAACTTTAATGGTCGAACCTGTAATACTTCAAATGTCAAAAAAAAAACAAACATTTAAAAACCAAAAAAAAAAAGCTCTATGCACCCCCCATACCCCCCCGCTACTTAAATATACCAACTCTGAGATTGCACTACAGTGCAGTAAAGGGAAATCTTCCCTTCCCACACTCTGTGGCGATCTTCGTTATATGATTTGAGGTTTTAAAACTTCTAACTTTGAAGTTCGACCTTCAGTGCTTCTATGTTTTAAAACTTTGACAATATGATATAGACCCCTTATGTCAGGCCTCTGAATATTTTTATATAGGTAAAATGGAGCATAAACTCAGTGAATGGGTTTATGAACATTACGAAAGAAAAAAAAACACTAATGCCCTATATAGGCATATAAGGGGGCATATTGGTCACACTTTTAAATTCACAGTATTGGAGAAAGGGATCCCGAATCCTTGTGGGGGGACTTTGGCCACTTATTTTAGAAAGATGTGAATTGTTCTGGCAAATTTATCTTAATTCCTATAAATGGCCAGGTCTAAATGACCATGTTTCTATTTCTCGGTTGCTTAAATTGAAGGCATCGAAGAGATGAAATGTTTTATTATTCAGGATGGATTGAATTACTGGTTTATTAAGTGAAATTTTTAAGTATAGGATTTGCCATGTAGTTTTAAATTTATGTTTTTTGTTTATCTTTTGTGTTCAGATGAGGTGTGTCACTTTAAGGATGCCTTTTTTGTATCTCATGATGAATTTAGTATCACGTGATTTTTTTACAATATATAAGTGGTGAATTTTTAAAATGTGTTTGTCTGATGAAGTTCTGTTGATACAGAATGAAAGCACTTAACTGTATCTGTTACATTAAATTTTTCGCATTTTTATCAGTGGTCCATGGTCATTTGGACATGTCTGTTTTACTTAGTTTGTTATTTTTGGTTAGTGCGAGATTTTTGGCAGTGTGCTTGATAGCCCTTTAAAAGAAACTACACAGTTTCTGTTTCTGACTATGTATATGTGTATGCATTAGTGTCATGCTAGGATATCTGCTGCACTAACAGGTTCTTAGCACAAAGTAGAAGAAGGGCAGTTTCGTAATTATCCATAATGGAACAGCACATTGTAAAGAACAACAGGAAATAAAGGTGCTAAAAGAAATCGTAAAGGAGAAGCACAGAAAGCAGTAAGACGATGTCCCTAATCAGTACGATTTATGTTAGGTACATTAATAATGGCAGCAGTGTAGTTCGTTATCTTCCTAAATTATAGTGGAATGTCTTTGTCTAAACTTGCTCGTATCACTTGTGGATGCATTTAATTGGCTTTCTCTGTGTGTTTTATGAATGTGAAATGCAGTATTGTTTACAAAATTACATGATATCTGCTATGTTAAACATTATTACATTAATAGTTTTCCCTGAAAAGAGGACTATAGCATGCCTTTTTAAGGAAAAAAATATTGCAGCTTGTAAACATGAGAGTTTTAACTGTTGTTTTTAATGCAGAATTTGTTTAGTTTTGAGCATATATTTCTTGTATACAAGATTTCACAACAGGTTGTGTGACTATTTTAGCCAAACTGTGATGTCTGAGTAGTTTTATATGGATTCATAGTTTGCTTGTGTGCCTCTTCTTTTTTATTCTGAGACATGGCTATATTTTCAAATTGTTTCTGACCCCACCTTATATGTTTTGGCTTTATTTCTTAATGAAATATTAACCTGATAAAACTGAATAAAGAATTTTCCCAAATAAACATGTATAATCCTTCTCCTCACCCAGGGTTTATGCTGCCCCCTTGTTAGTCTATAATTACAGGAAGGGTGCCTTCATTTCAGATGTCAGTGCAGTGCAGTATTTTATGTTATTCTTTTATACCGTGATTGTATTTGATAATTCCAAAAGAGTAAAAAACAACAGCACAACCAGCCAAAAAGAATAAAACCAGAATAAAAACTAGGTGACAACAAACACGGCGAAGTAAAATAAACCAAAAAGCTTTTGTTATAACTTAGTAAGCACTTTTCTAAATGCAACAGATAGGAACCCACTGTTTTATATGTTTTCTTTACATAGAGAGCTAAATTAAGCAAGTACACACAAGATATTAAATGTACACTCAGTCACTCTATCATGTAATCCTGGCAATCAATTGATCTGATTTTTTTTTTTTTGCTTCTGAGTCTCGTAGAACTATATTTAATGGTTTTGGACTTGGATATTTTACTATGACTAACCACAGATATACTGTTAGAACTAGGTGACTAGCAAATAAGTATTTTTTTATGTACACGTAAACCATACTAGAAATTACAGTTTGTTTTATTTATTTTGGCAGATCATGTATGTCTAATTTGCTGGCAGAGTTTCTATAGCTGATTGGACAGCTTGTTATGATGTCATAATTGGAATTAGTTTCTGATTTGTGGTATGGATTTTAAATAGTATTAACTTGTGCGGTGGTGGTGCTGCGGTAGCATCGCCTCACAGTAAGACGTTGTCCTGTTCGATTCTCAGCTAGAGCGTTTTCTGTGTGGAGACATGCGTGAACGGGCATACCTTCGTTGAAGGTTGTGCGTCAGGGCTGGCAACTCTGCACGTAAAAATCTACTGCCAATCATTAGCAGACCGGAGTTCCACTATGGCAACCCCTATCCGGGAAAAGCCGAAAGACCCAACAACAACAACATTAACTTGTGTATTTTTAAAGTCTGATGAAGCGTTGAAGACAACGCGGAAGTGCTTACTAAGTTTTAGTAAAAGCTTTTTGTTTATTTTACTTAGCCATGTTTGTTGTCACCCAGTTTTTATTCTGGTTCTGTATTTGATACTTACTCAATTCTTTGGATATTTCAGAAAAAAAAAAACATTGCTTTGCATCATGTGATTCATTCCAGTGTACTGCAAATTCTAGCAGATATTCTGGAGAACTTAATGATGTAAGATTATAGTTTGGCATGGTCCATGTACGTAACTATGCACATACTATGAATATACCAGAAATAAGTGGGGTTGTCTTTTATATTTGTAGGCAGAGATGCAGCTGAAGATGATGCATAGACTAAGATTCAGAAAAATCGGTAAGTTCAGGGAACTAAAGTGCTTCGCTTCGCTTTATCTACTGTGATTTTTATTGCAACCCTGTTTGCCACATTTACCTGTTTTCATAGTAGTTCAGGAGATCATGAATACTGTACTTCTTCATCAGAAAAGACAATAGAAAGGAATCTGACATTTACAGTCTGTTCGATCTAGCTTCTGTCAGTACTTTGAATATATTACTAATTTTGTCAGCCTCCCAAGACATAAAATGGCTTCAGCTATTCAGAATCTTGAAGAGTGGATTTCATAGCTAAGGTGTCCAGTTAAGAGCTATCTGATTATATTATTTGAAGGACAGGGAGACAGAGATGTAAATGACCATGGTATATAATTGCATTTACAACAGATTGTTGGAAAAAATGCATGGGTCTGAAGATCAACCGTATAGCCTTTCTAGCAGAATGAGTTACATGACAATCTGAATTTCTTTTCACCCAATTAGAGAAAAGTACATTATCTATTTAGAAATGGTAACTTGGTCAATAATCTAGGTAGATAAATTCTTACAAATAGATTTTTCATGTTCCCTAAGTTTATAGCTAATTTGAATAGCAGTTATCCAATGGTTAATGAAGCGTGTTTAAAGACAGGGACCTTTTGAAAGTCTGAGGCCCATAACTGCTTGAAACGTTCTTAAGTCAAAGATGGTCGAGGTACAGTTGCACCAACCATGACCAACTGCAGTGGTGTACAGTTGAATGATCACAAACTTGATGAAGTTACAGGACACTGAGGAAATTAGCTAATTTATGAAAGTGAATAAAGGAATACTTTTATGAGAATGATTTCTGAACAAAGACAGCAAATTTACTTTAAATTTGTAAGCTTTTTTATGTTGCTTGTCAACAAAAGTGTATGGGAAATAAATGACTGCACAATCGTCGATAGATTTTTTTTTTTGGAGGTTTGGCAACTCTGATGGAATAAATGCTATTTAGAAAAGCCCATGACAGACAAAATATAAAATAAAAAAAAAACTTGCAGAATTGTTTACTTGAAGTTCTATGAGTTAGTGTGGTGGGGTTTGTTTTGGACTCCAAGGTGGCTGAAAACAATTACAGCAGCTAAGTTACTTTCCATGAAGTCAATGCTCTTACTAGTAGTTTGCCTAGAAATGTTTATGCATATATGCATGATGAGAGGTCAGCATTAAAGATGTTGGTCAAGTGCAGTGAGAAGAGAATTTTTTATCACTGTTGAGCAGCCAGTTTTACCAGAAATGTCATTTATGCAGTGAAGGATCACTAAGTTAATTGTAGAGAAGTTACCCTTCACCCCCCCCCTCATTTCTTCCTTGATAATACTGTAACCACCCATGTTTAGGATAGCTTGTGTTCTTCTTATTCTTGGAATCACATAACCTAGTACAAATATACAAAAAATAAAAACGCAGTAAAAAAAGTAAAATGGATGTGTGTTTTCATCTTATTAAGAATTAAATTTTATCAGAACATGAACAATGAGCAGCCTCTGATATTTAAACTTTAAGGACCCATCACATGACCAGGAAGTATGACAACATATCTTGCCTGAAAGCACTAAATAGTATAGCACAGGCCTTTGTTCTTCTGATTGAGATATGTAGCCTGTTAAAACTGATAATAAATAAACCAATAATGATTGATTATAGTACAGTTTTGATGGATCGTCATTATTCTTTCAAATTCTTCGACTTAATTTTCTTCTTAAAAATGGCATTTTAATAAATTGGCAACCTGACTGATATCTAATTATCTACTAATATGCGCCTTCCACAAGTTTTATCATCTTCATAGCCTTGCAAATAATGCTAGTTAGGCTAATAATGAAGAAGGTATATGACAGGCATCTGAGAAATAATGCCAACAAGTATGTTTTTTATAAAGTAGTAGTCATTTTGTGGGTTTTATACCAGACTTTATGCAAGATGTTTAAGATCTTCTATAATATGCCCAGCTGTTCTAGCTGCAAAAAATGCTCAATTGTTCTTTTTGGTGAGGCAGCTGTGATTACTATTCATTTTTTAATATTCATATCATCATTATTCTTAAAGGAATATCACCACATATAGTATGTTCTTGTCGGTATGGTATTAACATTCACACATTCTTGTATTGTTACTTTGCAGAGGTCAGTGCATATGAGCCTTCAAAGGAGAAAGAGAAAGTATCTGTGTTAGATGATGTGCCAGTGCCTGAAACTGATCTCAATTTAGCGGTATCATTTTCTGAGCAGGCTGCAGACCTAAAAGACAAGTATAAAGGCCAAATACCTAAAGGAACAGAGGAAAATACTATTTTGCCTGTAAGTACTGGGATTAACAAAATGTTTACTTTTCTGTACATGAGTCATAAAATTGTTTGGCTATTAACTCATGTTATTTTTTAATACTGCAATTACTATATTATAGAACAAAATATTAGTCTTAGTGGTATTTTTTCACTTGCACTGACATTTTATTTTCCTGAAGTCCCCCAATGCATACTGCTGAACAGATACATGTAATTTTTGGTCATTTTGCTCATTTTGCATCTGAGTTTTAAGACTTGTGTCTTACTATAAATGCAAAATAAAAATAATTTAAGCATATTGAATAAAGAAACTGTGCAGTATTACAAATATTAAATATAAGAAAGAAGTAGAAGTAGGTCTGTTTAATTAAGTAACCTGTTTTAGAAAAGGGACTGTCATGTTCCTTCCTATTAACATGTGTAGGCAGTCAGTGGATTCTGGCTCAGAGCTGACCACTGTATTTCTGTCTTTACAAACAATACAAAGGCTTCTTTGTTAATTCACCAGGTAAGGTACAAGGAGGTTGTATACTCCCTTCTTATCAGTAATAAGTTCAAACCTTTTGCCCAATCTAAACAACAAAAGTAACCCAGAAAGTGACTGCTGTCCTAGTTGTTATTAATTCCTCCCCTTGGATAGGTATAAAGTATTTATTGCCGTCATCCTTTGAATTGTCCAACCCTTGTCAGTGAGCCTACTCTAGACCTAATAAGAGGGTTTACCATTAAGACCTCGAATCACAGTGGTTCGAGTGCTCATATGAGCGACTCGAAACCACACAAATGTAAACATAGACAGTCCTTAATGTTTGAAAAACAGCAAATCGAAAAACAGATTAGCTGTTTCTCGAACATTAATATTGAACAAAAAAAAGCAAAGTGTAAAGCAGGGGGGAGGCCCCGTGCACCCCCACACCCCCCTACTTTATTATTCTAACTCCGAGATCGCACTACAGTGGGGAAAGGAACCATTTCCCGATCCCCACTAAAGTACAATCTGCCCCGGAATGTCAAATGTGCAATGAACGAATCTCACTGTGCATTCGCTCATTGCACATTCAAACCTTTTTTTGTTCGGCATTTGCAAATCTTGCAAACTGCCTTTCGCACAATTGCAGTTCGCCTGAGTGCAATACGTGCAATACATCTAAAGGTAAACCAATAAGAGAAACCATTATTCATATTAGAAACCAGAAGGTCATCATTCTTAGTGACTGTGAATATCTTTTAACACTGCATAGTCTGGTACAAATAACTAAAACTACAGCAAGGCTTAGTTTATCTACAGAGTTCTTTTAGACATCGTCATAACTACACATCTAACAACTTATAAAATTCTCACTTAAGACACAGGCACACGTACAGTCATAGAAAATAACAAACTATATTAACATTTACATTTGCATGTGTTGTACATTGCATATATGTTTTATTTGTAACAATTGTCAGTCATTGCAACATTACACAAATTCTCAGTTCTTGCCTTCCCTTAAACTCAGTCCTGTTCCTGAACATTATTCTGTGTGTATTGTTCCCAGACATTCCATTTATATGTAATTTACTCCTTCCCTTTTCTAAAAATCCTACCTCCAGTTCTGTTATTTCTTTTACAATTGCTGCCCTTTAGTATCTGGTCTCTGCAGCCCAAAACCTTCCATCTGTGCTACTGTCATCCAGGTCTACCCCAAATCAATGGAATCCATACTAAACAGTAAACTAAATTTTGTTGACTGGTCCCCATTTTATTTAACGTAAAAGACCATGATGCATTTCTCTCCTGATTGTATACTAGTCTCATACCAAATAAAATGTATTAATCACAATATATGATAAAAATGCAATATTACCATGGATTTCTTCTGACTTAAATATACTTCTGAAATAAAGGGTCCTAGGCCAGAAAAGCTATATGCTTGACCTAGCCAGTGCATCTAAACATACCACTTGCCAAAAACCTAAAACATTATGTAAAATAAATACAAATGTTGCTGAAGTTACCTAATGGTGGAGATTGCAAATATATTAAGTCTAGTGCAGTGAAAATCATTCTAGAACTCAATGAGGTACCTGTCTTACAGCTCACTATTTCCAAACTTTCCCCCAGAACAGATGGCAGCAATCTATCAACCTTAATACAAGATCCCATCACCACTTCCCCAAGTATCTCAACCCATTTATTTAATGACTCTTCTTCTCCTATAAGCAACATCCCTGTTCATAAATGTTTTCCAATCACATTGTTGTATTCCTAAACAAAAAATACACATAAAACTTTATAACCATATCTACAACAAATTTATAAAACTATAAGTTAAGCACCACATGCTTCTTCCAGAATTCCTAAAGGTAGACCAATTTCAAATGTGCAGCATTTTGTTTAAGCAGAGCTCTCTTGTACAGTCTTAAATATTTTTTCTTAAGGCTACACCCCAGAGTTGCCTCCCTCTTGTTACCAAATGACTCTCACCCAAGCACAAATATCTATCCTAGAGCAACATTTCTTGAAAACTTGTGTATAATTATATTCTGGACTTAATAACATATTATCCATGCCACATAAACAATATGGCTTCTACCCTGGTTTTAGTGTCATCAGTTTTATCTACTCCCTACTTGATCAAGTCCTCTTAAATATAGAATCAGGCTTAAAAACAAGTGTTAAAATGGCAGGGCAGAACTCACAAATAAAATGAAAACAAAAATTTTATTTTCTCTAGTGCCTCAGCTAATAAAAAGCCTTTACGAAGTATCGAAAACAGGTGTTGTATTTTCTTGATTTAAACTGTGCATTCAAAAACATTGATACAAAATCGTAATCCAAAAATGCACTGTACGTGGTTTCTTTACTCGTGTACTAAATTAGTTCAACGGTCGTCTTTCAAACAGATCATTTTGTAGTTAAGTCCAGCTCCAGTAACTCAAGGATGAGGTCATTTTCAAGTGGCATTTCACTTGGATCAGTACTTGGGCCTCTCCTATTCAACATTGTTTTTAATGACAAAGAATAATGCTCACTACACTCTGTTTGCCTGATAATAAACAAGACTTATAAATTGCAACAAAAAAAAACAGGCTTAAATAGTGGGAAGTATACTTGCTGTGTTCAATTCAAGTCAGTCACAAAAGGTAACCAAATGTTCCACAAAAAGAAATGAAGCTGTAACACAAACCGCTTTACTTTGCGAACTCTTATTCCAGTAAAAAAGAGTCAAAATCACCATAGAGTGTTCATTCGAACCTACTCATCCACTGGGCAATAGCTTGTAGAAAAAACACGCAGCCAGCATGTAAAAATAAATCCAAGCGTCCAGTAGAAACCACGTTTATTAAAATAATTAGAACACAGGGCTAGCGCTTTCAACGAATCTTCATCAGGCCACTGAGTTTGCCATAACTAAATCTCACAGATCCTTCAAGAGTCTAGAACATCTTTTATAGACTAACTTTGAAAAAATATGGAACTATCAATTAATAAACTCACTGTACACTCATTTAAAACTGCAGTCATCTCTGTGGCGCCAATCAAAGACTCAGGCCTTGAGATCCTATAACATTTAAAGACTGTGTGTGTAATAAACTACTTCATGTCTCAACACAAAGTTACTTGGGAGTATATGTTGATCAAATTATTTTCTTGTCAACAGCTCTTTTGTGTGATAATTTATCAGCTTAAACACTCATAGGTGAAACTAGGCCGACAATTGCCGATGAAGTTTTTATCCCTCACGTGGAGCATGTCTTACCAATTATCACTGTATCCCTCACATGGAGCATGTCTTACTAATTATCACTGTAAACTCCCCCACAACACTACACCTTTTCAAGTAGCTGAAAACAAAATAGTACATCTCACCCACACAGCTACTTCAAGAATGCCTGCCTACTAAATACTCTCATCTACGAACTGCTTAGTGACTCTTTTTCAGCTTCACTAGCAACTTAAGGCAAAACTGTAAGTCAAAGACTTTGTAGCACCGAAAGTATTATGCTAAACAGACCTCAGTTTGACTTATCCATAGCTTTTTCATGAATCACTGCAGCTAGGTAGAATACTATACCTCGGAACATTAAAAACACCTAAGTGTGCTAGACATGGTCCTAATTTTCGCAGTTGTGCAGCAGTTATCTGTGAATAGCAGGACAGTATTTGTATGCAAATATAATGAGTGCAAGTTATTTGAGATGAGTACAGTAGTGTGAAGAAATGCCTACTTTCACAAACTGCTTAAAATGGGAAAAATAATGGTTTAGTTAACTGGGAATTAATATGTTAAAATGTAAAGTCTCAACTGACTTGAGAGTTTCTTGGAAGTTATGGACGAGGTGCAGCTATATGTAATCCCACTAGAATGAGGGACAGGCAGGTAAGGCAAGCAGCTGTCAGTGCAACTATTCAGAATGAGCTTTTTTTATGTATTGCCTATAGGGGTGTCCTTATGTGGATACTCTGATTGCTTCTTTGAAAGGTGTGAAAGGGTAGCTAAGAAAGATGAAAAATGGGGAGATATAACAATAAGAGACACTCAGAAGGAACACATTAAAATGGTTATGCTTATGCATGTAAGAAAGGAAGGTTTCTCCGGTTTGATCCTCAGCTGGGGTGCCTTCTGTGCGGAGTGTACATGTCCTCCCTGTGGTCGCGTGGGTTTTCTCTGGTGCTCGGGTTTCCTCCCACATCCCAAAGACATGCTGTAGATGGATTGGACACTCTAAATTGGCCCTAGGCGTGAATGCATGTGTGTGTGCCTTCTGTGGAAGGTTGGGTGCCAGGCTGGCAACTCGACACCGTAAAAAAAAAAAAAAAACTACACTGCCAATCATGAGCGGACACGTGATCCGCTGTGGTGACCCCTAACCAGGCAAAGCTGAAAGAAGAAGAAGAAGATGTAAGAAAGCAAGGTTAGTACTTTTTTGGGAGGTAATAGACACCCCCTTATTTTTCAAAATGATTTATGTAAGAGGGAAGGAGGGAGGAGGTTAAAAGGAGTTGACAACAGGCTCACCTCAGTCCCCAGGACCTCAAAAGTTTCCACTACCTGATGGTTGTGCAGTGGAAGACACCGATATTGTTAGGGTGGAGGCCTATAATAGCTCAGTGGTTGGAGCCAACTGGGGCAGCGAGTGTTGTACCCACAAAAGAAGGTCCAAAATTGACCAAAGGCATCTCTCCTTAGCCTGGTCCATCTCATCTTAACCAGATCCTGAAGCTCATGTGATTTGTGGCTTAACAGGCCACACTTTGTTAGAGTGCCTACAGGACAGGATCTACTGCCCTGACCCTGTGAGGATGACCTTGGGCAGACAGAGCACAAACATTCCCTGACCTGGGAGGAATATGTTTGGACTGCTTCTTGGACCTCTGGACCTATGGAAGAATGAATATAAATGGAAGCAAAAAAAAATGTAAAGTAACAGATAATTAAACTAAGAAATAATGGAAGGGGGGCAATAAATTCACTCATAATTTAATGTTATATCATTATTGACAGTGTTTGCTTAACATGTAATAAGCAGGTGTAAGATATAAAGAAGTTATGTTCTTACCATAATGCTCCATCTGTGTTGTTGATCTTCATGTATTCTTGACTTTTGGGTAGTCATTTCCAATTCTCAGAACCGGTTCGGTCATTATACAGCTTGCACCAGCCAAAAGTCTTTCGAGCTAAGACTCTACCCACAATGCCCCTCTCTATATTACCTCAGATTGAGTTTGCAGCCGTATAGCCAGCCAGAAGAATTATAACTAAATTTGAAGAAGCCATGTAAGGTGAAACCTAACAAAGTATCCAGGACAAGTGTTCGATCCTCCAGGAATTCACAGGAGGGGGAAGGAGGGTGGGATGCCAAGAATAGATGAAGATTGACAACACAGATGGAATGTTGTGATAAGAACTTAACTTCTTTATCTGATGTTGTCAGTCTTCATCTGTTCTTGACTCTTGAAACAGAGTCCCCAGCTACTTTAGATCCTGGGTGACCCTTTGGAAGGATATTCCTGGGAATCATAGAACCAAAGGAAGCTCTTCTCCTGGAGACCAAATCCTGTTTGTAATTAGGAATAAAAGTATGTGGAGTAGCCCATGTTGCTGCTGTGCATATCTCATTCATGGAAGCCTTTGAATGGAAAACCACTGAAGTGGCCATTGATCTTGTGGAATGTGTTCTCACAGGCACAGGTAACTTGAGACTCTTTATTGTATATGTAAGTAATGCAGTCTCTTAGCCATTTTGACAAGGTAACTTTGGACTCTGATTTCCCTAAATATGGGCTGGAAAAGGATGTAAACAACTAGTCTGATTTTTCTGTGAACGTCTAACAAATGTAAGTAGTATTTGCCTTTGTTGGTAAAATTAGGAAAGAAAACAGGCAAATCAATGGTTTGATTAATGTTGAATTCTGAGACCGTCTTCGGAGGAAAGGATGGATTAGTTCTCAGTGAAACTCTATCCTTATGGAAAACTAAATAAGGGGGTATTGAGAATAAAGCCTGAATCTCAGAGAATTGCCTTGCAGAGGTAATAGCTATGAGAAAAGCATTTTCCATGCAAGAAACATTAAGCTACACATCGTTGCTGGCTCAAAGGGAGGAAGCACCAGTGAATGAAAAACAGTAGTCAGATCCCATGGGGGTAGAGGGTCTTTAAATGGAGGTTTTAAATGTAGGGTTCCTTTGAGGAACACTTTACATAATCTATGTAAAATTAGAGGAAGGTCCTCAAAACCATTATGGAAGTTAGAGATAGCACCTAATTGGACTTAATCATGGAGACTGAAGCCCCTTAATCAAAAAGAATGGCTAGAAATTCTAGAACTCTTTGACAGGGGCAGAGAAAGGGTTGAGATTATTATCATAAGCCCAGGTTGAAAATCTCTTCCACTTACTAAGGTAGAGTAGGGTGGATGGTCTATGAAAAGCCAGCAGAATTTTCTGCACTGGAGAAGGTAAATCATTATGCCTGGTGATTAGCAGAATTGGAAGAACCAAGCTGTCAGCTTGAGATTTTGAAGGTTGGGATGCACCAGTTCTTGACGGTGAGACAGCAGGTCTGGAACTGAGTCCATAATCTAAGGATGGTGAACTAGATGAGGTCATAGGAAGTGGAACCAAATTTGTCAAGGCAATAGGGTACAATGCAAATCACTTTGCTTCTCAGCCTGGCTGCTTTCTTGAGAGAGAGAGAAAGAGAGGAATCGGAGGAAAAGGGGAAAAACAAAGAGTAGACCCGGGGACCAATCAGGAAGAAGAGCATCTATCAGTGACTCCCCCTGGGGGGGAATTAGGGCAAAGTAGCTTCTGCACTTGTTGTTTTGGGGTGATGCAAATAGGCCACAGTAAGGTTGGCCCCAACAATGGAAAATCTTCCTTGCTATTCCAGGATTGAGAGATCATTTGTGAGGCAGTAGAATGAATGCATCTGCTCAGTTTGTCCACATTTGAGCTCCCGGGATGTGCATTGCTGTCAGAAAGCAGTTGGAGGAAATTGCCCATTGCCACACTCTGAGGGCTTTGTGACACAGGGGTAGGTCTTGGTTCTACCCTGTTTGTTGATGTACTAGACCACAGACTTGTTATCTGATTGAATTTCAATGGTTCCAGGAGTGAGGACAGATTGAAAGGCTTGCAATGTTAATAACACTGCCCTCAACTCCAGAACATTGATATGCAGGTTGCCCTCTATCGGGGACCAAGAGCCTTAGACTGTTCTTCCCAGATAATACCCCCCACTCCATCTGGGAGGCAACCATGGTCACTATGGCCTTGGGTTGAGGAAGGGCAAAGAGGGGGCCTAAAAGGATTTCTTCGTATTTCATCCACCAGGACAGGTCTTGTTTTGCTGCGACTGGTGATAAGAATGGGGTATTTCATTGGATGTGTTAGAAGAGACCATTGTGATGCTAGAAACCATTGTAGTAGCCGCATGTGGAATCTTGCTAGCTGGACCAGAGTGACTGTCACTGCCATGAAACCCAAGGCTTGAAGGACTAGTAGCGCCGGGACTTTGTTTTTGCAGAGAATAGCATGTACTTGGAATTTTATCTTCGGTAATCTGTGCTGAGGAAGGGAGGCTAAATTCTAGATCTTGAGTTGGACTTTGCTGAGAATTTGATTAATTGACTGTGATGCCCAGGTGCATGAACAAATGCAGAATTAATTATTTTGCTTGAAGCAGTAGATGCTTGGTGGAAGGGGGGATGAACCAGTCGTCTAGATATGGAAACACCCAGAATCCTTGCAGTCTCAAGTGAGCTGTTACTGCTGACATACATTTGGTGAACACCCTGGGGGCTGTGGTGGGGCCAAAGGGCAGCACTCTGAACTGAAAGTGACTGGCTCCTAGCCAAAAGCAGAGAAACCTTTTGGAGTATTTCTGCATCTTTAAGTGGTAATATGCATCTTGAAAGTCTATAGAGCACATCCAGTTGTTTTCCTCTAGAAAGGGATGTATAGACTGAACCATGACCATCCAGAATTTGACTTCTTGAACAAATGTATTTAGAAGGCTGAGATCCAGAATTGGTCTCCAGTCCCCTGTCTTTTTTGGCACTAAAAGGAACCATGAGTAAAATCCGGATCCTGTCTGGTCTGGTGAGACTTCTTGTATGAATCTTTTTTCTAGCAACTTTTGGATTTCTAAAGCTGCTTGGTCCCACCGATTGGGTGGAACACAGGGAGCCTTGTTCGAGAGCAAGGGACTAGAGTAATCTCTGGTAGTAATTCTCTGCACCCAAGCATCTGTGGCTTTTGAATGCAAATAAAATCTTCTCCCAACCACTTCCAGAGGTAAGCAATTGGGCCCCCTTTTCAGGAGCGCCTGTAGGGCTGGCCAGAGAAAGAATCTCTGGAACCCTGATTCTGTGGGACACCTCTACCTCTGGGTCAGCGTTTTCCATTAGAGTTCCCCTCTCTGCCCCATGGGGAGCCTCTACCACGTGTGTCTTGGAAAGGCCCTTGGGACTTCCTGAACTACATCTTCCCACTCCTCTGATTCTTAGAGTAGAATCATTGGGGAGTAGAAAAAACATGCCTGTGCAGATATGGTCTTCCCATCTTTCTCACACCTGGCAAAAGTTTCTTTGACTTTGGGGCCAAACAAGAATATCTGTCAAAAGGAGCATTGACAAAGGAAAACTTGAATGGCTCCACAAACTCACACAAGTGCATCCAGGTGTGTCATCTGTTTGCAATGCCTGTAATGGCTGACCTGGTCACCCCTTCAGTTGCATGTGCAATGAGCCTCATAGACGAATTGGAAATAGACTACAGAGTAGATAACTGGGAGGCCACTTTTTCTTAGATCTCATCAGATCCAGCTTCTGCTAGGGTGTCTGACAGTTCCTTGATCAGATCCCTCTGGATCCTAGTGAAATGTGCCATAAAATTCAAGGACTTTAAGGCGAAGGTCGATAATGCATAAAACCGCTTTCCAAATCTGTTCATCACCCTAGACTCTCGGTTATGGGGATGAACAGAGGAGCTTTCCTCAGCTAGTTCCTTTTTGGTGGCCGCTGCCACCACCATGGCATCTACTGCTAACCCTTTTGCCCAATGTTGGTGGTCCTCAGGAGCAGACAGTATCTTATCTGGTCTCCAGGGAATTGGTTCTATACAGTCAGGACCCTTCAAAGCCTGCTGAGAGATCTACTTAATGAGATCATCAGTGGGTGGGGTCACCCAGAAAGTAGATGGGTGTGAACTGAAGGCTTTCATGTACACAGATTCCTCTGAGGTAGTGTTTTGGGCTTCCAGTTACCCCTCTGTTTAAGAATCTCTAGAATGTCTCCAAAGGTGATGTCATCTGGGGATGACCAGGGGAACCCTTCCCATCATCAGAATCTGTGTCCTGAGTGACAGACTCTTCAGGAGAGTCCAGGTGTTTCCTCTTACACATTTTCTTCCAAGGAGGTTCTTCAGTGGGAATGTCTGAGAAGGACTCAGAAGAAGAGTTACCCTTTGCTGGGATCTCTTTCAGCATTGGCACTCACTGTCCAGGAATGGAGTTTGGTAGAAACTCTGAGTAAGAAGGGGTCAGGGGATGGAAATTTGGCACAGCAGGAGCCACCTCAGAGCCTGCGGTGGCCAGTGTTCTCTCCATTGCCTGGAAGGCAGGCCCCTTGAAGAGGGATGAGAGCCCAGAACTGAGAGAGACAAACTCGGAACCAAGGTCACATGCTGCTCCAAGAGACCTGCCCCCAAAGCAGGAGCCAAGGAAGGGCCCCCAGCTACCAGAGTTCCAAGAGATAAGGGCAACTCCAAATAAAAAAATAGGAGTGAACTCAAATACCTCGGACCCGAAGGTGGAGCCTCAATCTCGGGAGTCTACCGGTTCCTATGGAAATGATGAAGTTAGAGCCAACTCCGGAACCAAAGACAGAAGAGCTGTCGGTGCCAGGATAGCTGTACCCTGAGTGGTCAGAGAGGGAAGCTCTACGGCCTCTGAGGAGGTCAGAGGAGGAAGAATTAGTGAATTCCTGGGAGAAAACATCCCTGCTCTGGGTAGGAGAGGGGGTTGGGAGTAGGCAGAAAGACCCCTAGCCACTAGGAGATGGTCTACCAACCTCAGAAAATCTACTTCAGTGAGACACTTGGAGGAGCAAACAGACAATCCAGAGGGGGAGTCTGTCCTTTCCACAAAGGGACTAGGAAGCTGACCATAGAAAGGGTGAATGGAAAGGGAGTACCTTATCCGGGGTATATAGAGAGGCTCACTTTTTGGCACCAAAGGAATGGGTAAGACCTGCTGTGGTGCAGTAGGAGATGTCAGCACTGAGTGGAAGCTGAAAGAGTCGGTAGCAATGCCGGTGCTAGTGCTGATGCTGATGGTGCCGAAGAGGCTGGTGCTGAGGAGAAACGCTGGTCCAAGAGCTTTAAAACCTTAGCTTTCGGTTCCAAGGAGGAACCAATGGAAGAGGGCTTATGTTTTTTTGCTATTGGTGCTGATGGAGAAATCGGTACCGACAGACTAGTGTTGGAATCAGAGGCCTTTGGAACCATATCGGCCCTGGATAAGACTTCTTCAAAGAGGGTCTTAGTAAGCCCTTTAAGAATTAGTTTGTTTCAACATTCTACCAGGCCCTAGTACAGAAGGCCTGGCAAATGGAGCACTCCTGGTCTAAATGTGGAGCACCTAAACAATAAACACTGGTTTAGTGCCCATCGGAGTTTGTCACTTAATATTTTGATTTTTCCTCATAAAAATCAGTGGCTTTCTGGCATGTCACTGAGGATCAAAGTCACTAAATTATGACATACATTTGAGTTTCAGACTTCATATCCTTCAGAACATGCATGCATGCTAACTCAAATGATGTTGTTCTAGCAACTTTCTAAGATTATAAGAGCAATATTTAAAATTTGTCCCAATCTGGCCTTTTTCCTCCCATTATTTTAGACTTTGCCCACATTCCTTGCACTAAGAGTTTGAGAGGTATGTGTACACACACACACACACACACACACACACACACACACACACACACACTAGAATTCCTTATGAATGCTATAAAATGACGATAGACAATTGCATATTATGTTAGTGGTGTATCATTAATAGTTTATAAATTGGTTAAATGGCAGAATTCAAATTAGAAACACAGTTATAGTGAAACTAATAAAGAAAACAAAGGCTAAAATTAAATTTAAATGGATTGAGGTCTCTTTTGCTCAAATATGACCATAAACTTGTTTCTGTGATGTTACAAAAATGAATACAGAATTGTGTAAAGATATTTTACAGCTACAGATTCAGTGTCTTAACAGAAATGTTTGGTTCATATGGAGTATTATGGATTGTCAAAGAATTTATTTGCCATTATTTACAAGGATAGTCAGTATACCTAGCATATTGACACTCAGAGCAGAATTTTTTTACCCCCCCCCGCCTCCCTCGCGAAGATTGTTTTCCCTAACACCACATACTCAGTGACAATTGCTTTTAGTAATCATGACATGAAACAAAATAATGGCCAACCAGGAGTAAGCTATGAGCAGTGATCAAATCTCCAAAAGATTCAACCATCCTACAGAAAGTCTTGTCCCAAACAAATAACTAGTGGCAGAATCATGGACTAAAGCTAAATGTCAAACATGCGTTATTGTCTCCTTTGGAAAGTTGAGTGCAACATTGACAACTCACCCCTAAGACTCGGTAGTTTGGTATTTAGTAACTTGTGTGGGCAGTTGACCCCAAATTCTATTAGGAAGAGATCAAGATAAAGCAAACTTAGGGACATTCTGCAAAATGTGGAACAGTTTAAACTTGGTTTTACAAGTACATCACGCAGAGAGAGTCAAGACTGCAGCATAACTCATGCAATTGCACACTAGTTATGTAAAAGCAAACTATAAACTAAATAAACAATATGAGAATAACTTGCAGACCAAACATATTAAACAAATACAAGAACATTCTGGAAAACTGGGGACAGTTTCAAATGTGTTTTATACAATATTACAATACAATTGCAGACTAGCCGTTAATACCTACCTTTGAACACCAGTTATTTCATCAGTAACACAGCTAGCCACCCCTCCAAGAAAATAAATAAATAAAACAATATATATTCCACTTTATTTTGCAAAAATGTGCACTAGCCAGCCCTTAATACTAGACTTTAAGCCGAGTAAATGAAGAGGATGAGTTCCCATAGCACAGCTAGCCGACCCCTCACCCAAAAAATTCAATTTATTTCACACAAATGCAGACTAATCAGCCATTAAAATAATAGTAATAATATGAAAAGGACAACATTACTGACAACCCTCCCCCAAAAAAGCATAAATATTCAGATTTGTTCACACAAATGCACCTTAAGGATAGAATTTAAATTGACCAAGTGAAAAGGACAGCTGGCCAACCCTCTTACAAAAAAAAAAAAAAAAAATATTCTAAGTTATTAACACAAATATTCACTTGCCAGCCTTAATGGCATAATTAAAAGGACAAGTTACTTTAACCCACAGCCCAGCTAGTCAACCCACCCTACCAAAACAAAAAGAGGGCAGAAGAGTACAATGAAAAAAAAAAAGAACATAAATGTCTAATTTCAGAATGTATATATAAATGCATACACACACACACACACATATACACACGCACACAAGCCAAATTTTAAAATATTCAGACAAATGCAAACACATATACACACACACACACACACACACACACACACACACACACACACACACACACACACACACACGCCTAGCCATTCCCCTCTCTCTCTTTCTCTCTCTCCCCCCCTCCAAAAATAAGAAAGAAAATCTGGTTATATTGACATTAAAAAAAAAACAACGTGCTTACCTGCAGTCCAGTAGTCCACAATGCCCGGGTTGATCCACTTGCTGTGACTGATCCAATTCGCTGGGTTCAATTAAAAAAATTCCACTGCATAGTACTACTGTACAACTAGGAGGCTGCTGTCAATTTTAAAAATAACTGTGGTTCTCTCTGGTCTTGTCAGTAGTTCCTTCTGAGTTTCCTCCAATCCTGTACCATGTTTTCACTCATGGATGCATGGATACACAAACTCACACAAGAGGAAGAAGCAAAGCATTTCCTTCAGAGACATATCATGGTCAAATGTGGCCCTAGGCACTGTAAATGGAGTGGGCCCTATATATATATATATATATATATATATATATATATATATATATATATATATATATATATACACTGACACACACACAGACACACACACACACACACACACACACACACACACACACACACACACACACACACAGCACCCTGCTGGGAGCCATTCCAGTGTCCCATTACTTAGCTATTTCTCCCTAGTTACCATAAACACTGTTCAGATCTCTGTGTGCAGACCATTTTCTTCTGTACTTCTCCAGTGATTACAGATATTTAGATTTAATGTAAAACTTTAATTTCAAATTTTATAGCACAATCACTGACAGACGTTTGCAAATTAAAACAATACAGTGTCACAGTGAAAACAGACTTGGCTTTAACAGTAAACTTCTCTGCCATTGAACTCGCATTCAGAGAAAATGCATCTGGCCGTTGGCAGATAAAGCTTGCCTTTGGGATGTTTTCATACTATAAGCCCCTTGGCACACATTTTCAGGACAATGCATGCATGCATGTGTTTTTCAAGTCACCTTCCTGATTCTATTAAATTATATTCCTTGTATAATACAGCACTACTTGTTAGAGTGTGTTTTAAACTTGTAGCTTTGAACATTTTTCCAGTAAGCAGTGAAACAAAATGCATGACCCAGTAATGACAAACTGACTATTTCAGAACATTTCAACCAGAAAAGACCACTCAAACGTCTGTCATTACATCTGCCAACACCACTCAATATGCATAGTCTATGCAGAAGTAAAAGTTATCTGAATAATTCCACATTAAACCAACAACCCTTTGACATACATAAACCCAACAAAAACATTGGTAAACTACTTTACAATTACAATGTGTCTTTACCCTGGAGCAAACTTCCCAGCTCTATTAGAAACATCCAAAATACATATCAATTCAAAAAGCAGCTAAAACTTTTTCTCTTAAGTTTACGGCTTTGCCAGGAGCCTACATATGAACCCTTCCATCTCTCCAACCTTTTCCTTTAACTCACTCCTCTTCCTCTCCAATAACCTTATGGCTACATTTCCTTGAATCTGCCTCTCTAACAATTTTAGGAAGCTATACTCAGGTAGTAGTTGACTACTATCAGTACAATTAAAGAAAAACAAAAAAAAAACAATGTAATTATGTATGTAGTTCATCTATTTTTTTGCTGTTTACTGACACTCTTATTGTACATTGACTCCAGCCTGCCTTTATATTTGTACATTCTTTGCCTCATCTGTTAAATACATATTGTGCATATTTGAAATTGCCAGATTTTGTTAAATTGATCTCATTCAATTTGGTTATTGTAACTGTATTTGCTTAACTTTTTGTGCATATTCCATGATTTTGCTTTTTTTTTACTATATTGTGTAACCTAAGCTACATTTTTTTCTTGCTACGAATATTTTTATGTAATTTCCTGGAGCTTTTCTACTCATGTGTCCACTGAAAATGGGCTTCTAGCTCAGTTGGACCAAACCAGTTAACAAATGTCAAATAAATAAACAGATCTCTAACTAATGAAGAGGTTGCTGCTACCAAACAACTTTACATTTCAGTGTTTCATCTACAAATTCAATGCCCGCTGCCCTTGACGAATAAATTGCTTATGTTACAGTAAACAAAAAAAAAAAAAAAAGAAAATTGGTGAGCAATTGGTAATACAGTAGAAATGAATGCCAAACCGACAACAGGTTAATAGTTACTAGGCATCTCATCCAAAGAAGGACATAGGTGTGTAGCATCCCAACCCCCTTCCCCTTAAAGCACAATACACTATCAGCAATCCATCTACATGCTGTGAGAGTAGAAACCACAGCTTTCTGCATCAAAAAACAAGTATGCGACTTGTTATGGTATTACCGTTACCTAAACAAAATAGATACACATTGAAAACAGATATAGCATGAGCAGCAGGAAACCTCTCTTCCCCTGAAGCTCACAATTCCTTGAAAATACACTGAAGAGGGGGCGTGGCTTAACATGTGCCTTGAGTAGCAGCACTTTCTCTCAGGTCTGCCTTATCATATCTTTTATGACAGGAATTTTTATGTATAACTAACTAAAAAATATTTTTTAAATATATATATATATATATATATATATATATATATATATATATATATATATATATATATATATATATATTTAGTTTCTCTTCATAGTCTAGTTAGTTAATATTATTTTTTTTAATCATTTACGTTTCCTGTCAAAATACAAGAGACACATTTCTGGCATCTGACTACAACATAAGCTTTAAAACCTCTCATCAGGACTCTGCATTAAAAATAGAGGTTCAAACTCTTTTAACTACTATACAGGAATTTCAACAAAATTTGACAGAATGGACATGAAAATAGATAATTTTAAGGAAACTACTTCACAACAAATGGAAACAATTCATCTGGACCTTAAAAAACAGAAGAATCAAATCACAGGTATTGAAACTTCCTTAAATGACATAGATAGTAGAATATAATAAAATGAAAATAACCTGGAATTTCTTCTAAAACAGAATACCTTGCTGTTAACAAAACTAGATGATCTAGAAAATAGATCTCGAAGTAATAACATCAGGATCTTTGGGCTACCAAACAACCTGGAAGAAAACAACTTGGAAAAGTTTTTATCTTCATGGCTACCAGAAATTTTACAGCTCCCTGAAGTGCTTTCTTTTGGTATAGAAAGAGCTCACAGGTCTTTGTCTTCCTCTAAAAATACCAAAAGCACTTCTACTAAGTCAGTTATAGTTACATTGTTATCCACCCATGATAAAGAAATCGTTTTGAAGACAGCTTGGTCTAAGTTACCTATTAAAAACAAGGACAATGGGCCAGATTTACGAAAGCTTGCATGGAATTGTAGAGTAGTGTAAGATGTCAAACAGGCAATATGTCTGCTGTGCGATCCAGGAACAGCCGGCAGGGGGGTGCATGAGAGCTGCTGTAGCTACTCTTGCACGGACAGCGTCATGGTATGCAAATTACCTCATTTGCTGCTGAAAGCTATGCAAATAAGGTAAATTTCCATTCCAGGAAACACTAACCTGTCCGTGGAAGATTAGTGTTATCTGCAGAAATGTACTCCATTGGTAACGGAGTACCGTTCTGCAAATAGCTAAACGGAGCTATGACAGCTCCAAATAAAGGATGCATACAGTTGAGGAAGCATGCCAATGGCCAAATATAAGGCCATTGGCATTTATAAATGTTTAAAAATATAAAAATATAACTTTTTTTCCCCCGATGTTTAAGCATAGCGCAGCACCAAGCATAAGCGTCTTGCGCTTTAAAAACAAGAAAATAATTTAAAAATAGCCAAAAATAGGCATTTTCACTAAAAAGCTTATTCTGCCATGCAGGTGAATGGCAGGCTGAAGACAACATGGCCACTGAGTAGTGGTTGCTAAGGGGGGGAAGATCAGTGTGAGAGATGTAACCATGCATTAGTAGGCAATCCTATGCAAATGAGGATGAGGATAAGGACAGTGAATCCCAATTTTCCCCAGCATGTGAGCCATGTCCCAAGAGTGTAAAAGTAGGAGTAGGTAAGTAGCAGAGTAGAATATAGGTGACATCACGAGGGGGTGTGTCAGAAAGGCTGTAAGTTAATTGGAGCACAGTGGCTTGTGTTTGCCCTGAGTTGCTCAGGATTGCAAGAGGCGTGCCTACAGTTGTCCTATTTGAAAACCTGAAACCAAAGGTGCACACTGTTAAAAGATCGGAAATTTCTTGCAAACATGCACACAGCGTGTGCGCGGTGCTGCCTCGGGCAGAAACAGAAAGGCAAAAGGAAGGAAAAGAAGTAGTAGGAAGTTAACCAAGGAGAACTAGCAGAGCTGCCAGGTGAAATATATCAGAATCAGCCAATTACACAGGCAGCAGACTATCCCAGCCCAGCCCAGCACTTTAAACTCTGCAAACAGCATTCCCCCCTGTTTTTTCCCAAGAACTCTGCAACACTGCAGTATACAAAGAGGGAAAGCTTAAAAAGCTTAAGTCAGGCAAAATGTTAGGAGCTGCTGTTGCTATCATAAACCAACATGTGCAAAGTGCTGAGGGTGATGATGTTGTGAATGCTGCTGAGCAACCCAGAGTGAGGAGACGGAGAAGAGTGTACAGACCCAGGGTAACCTACCAGGGGCTACATGAGCTGGAGATAGTGGAGCACTATAGGGTGGACAGAGACCTCCTGCAGCAAATTGTTGAGCTGTGCCGGCCATGCTTACACACAGAACCAACAGAGGGGAACCCATCCCAGTGGATACCAAGGTATGTGCTGGCATAAGAATACTAGCTACAGGTACCTTTCAGACACCAACTGGTGATATGGAGATTTCACAGGCATCAGCATCCAGGGCACTCCACCAGTTCCTGGATGCCATGTCAGCACATGTCGGTGACCATGTATATTTCCACAAATGTTCTTCATGTTTCACTGTTGCAGTCATTACATTTGGATTATCCTGCTGGCAGATTGTCCTCAGTCTGCTTGAATTCCAAAGTCTTGGGTCCTGCGTCGGTTGCTGTCGCATCTTCCCTGACATCAAGTTGTCAGGGGTATAAAAGATGCAGCTGACTCCATTTTATTCAGTCTTTCTTGCCGTGCGGTGCCCGAAGCAGAAGCAGTTTGCAAGTGCCAGTCGGCAGACTCCCGTATTCGAGTTTCAGATCCAAAGTCTTCATTAAAAGCTAAGTACCCCATTGGGGAAATTTTTTTCTTGCACCAGACCAATGTCAGAAAAAGTTAATAATTGCATATCTTGTGGGAAGCAAATACCTCATAAGGACTTTCATTCTTACTGTATTCCTTGACTAGGCCCTGACCATGAAGTTGCTAGTTGTCGGTTTTGTGCTAGATTTAACCAACGCACTATTAAGCATCGGTATGATTTTGCATTAAGCTATTTTTGGCAAAGATTTATTTATACAATGTCGTTGGATAGCCATCCAACTACCGGAGTTCACAAAAAACGCAAAGAAAAAGACAGGCAACCGAGGTCCAAAACCGACGATGAAGCTTTTCCTAAGCAAGTTGTCAGTTCGCCGGTTCTCAGTGAGGCGCTTTCGCAGCCCCTGACGCCCACTACTTTAGAGTCGCAGGCTGCTACTGACTCCCATGTGGAGTCGGCCAGGCCGCAGGAAACTCAAGGTATTGGAGCCTCGGAGATTATTCCCTCAGATGGGTCCAGAGCCGCTGAGCAGGCATCGGCTTCTGAGGGTGTATTCAGACCTAAACAATTATATATTAAACCGACTTCAAAGACTAAAACACGTTTAAAGACAAAGAAGCAAGTTCACCAGCCACAAAGACAGGCCTCCATGTCCAAAAAACAGATGCTTCAAAATGGCCGAAGACTTAATTACCTTGATCAGGGGTTCCCATCCCCCTCCTGATAAGAGGCCTAGGCAAGAGACAGACTATGAGTCTTCAGATCAGGTTTCCATTTCTTCTGATTCCTCTTCTGATCAGGAATATTCTATTCCCCCCATGAGGATTCTGATGCTGAAGAATCAATTCCTTCAGCTTCTCCTCCTGAGGACTACTCTTTTGGGGAAACCTTGCATACCATGAGGGAGTGCTTCCACTGGGAGAGACAAGATTTTTCAGAATCTAAGAAAACGCTCAGAGACTTCCTTTTAATTCCTCAACACAGGCGTCTAGCTATTCCACCTGTGTTGGACATTGTAGATGATGTGTTGTCAGAGTCCACTCTGACCCCTGACTCTTTACCTCCAGCTCCTGTTAAGCTGAACAGATACTACAGGGTCTCTGACTCTCATAAATTCCTTTTCAAAAACCCTTCTGCAGACCCAGAAACTATTTCTCAGGGTCCAAAAGGGGTCAAGGCTTCTACTGCAAAAAAACCTACCACCTCTGATAGGGATTCTATGGCTCTAGATAGATGGGGAAAAAAGATTTACATATCTGCTACTTTGGCTATAAAGGCCTTAAATTGCCAGTTTCATATGCTCAAATATCAGCAATATATCATGACACTGCTTAAACAGAAAATGATGGCAAATTCTGAATGTGCAGAAAACAAAGAAATACAAGATTTATTGCATACAGCTGAACAAGTTGGAACGTATACTTTGCAATGTGGTTTTGATTCTCTGGAGGCCTCCTGCAGGGCTGCAGGGCCACTGTTATGGGTTCTGTCATTAGGAGGCATGCTTGGTTGAAAGAACAAAATCTGCCTGACCATGTTAAAGCAAAATTATTAGATGCTCCTTTACAACATGATAACTTGTTTGGTGTTAAGGCAGAAGAGGTGTTAAAGAAAATGGAAGACAAAGCTAAATCTATGCAAACAGTCAAGGGTTTCTTACAGGTACAGCCACCTAGATTTAGCAGACACTGGCCTACAAAGAATTGGTCCTTTCCAGTCTCAGACAGACCTCAAAGATGCAGAGCCAGACGCTCTATAGGCAGATCACAGCCACAAGGATCCTACAGGTCTAAGCAGTGGAGTGCCTCTACCTCCAAAGGTGGAGAGGACAAATCATACAGGAAACAGTCCCAATGACTTCCCCCTGCCTGCACCAAGCACTTATCTTCTGGCAGCACCCTTAGGGGGAAAACTAGCACTTTTTTCTCAAAATTGGCACATTATAACCCAGGACAAATGGGTTCCTGACATAGTGTCACAAGGCTACAAGTTTCATTTCCATACCCTACCAAGGGCAAACAGTTGGCCAGACCTTCCAAAAAATCAATGGGCAGAGGCTCAAAAGCAAGTCGCAGCTCTCATGGACATGAGGGCTATTCAACAAGTGCCTCAGCAAGAGCAGGGACAAGGATTTTCCTCAGGACTGTTCTTGGTACCGAGAAAGGACCAAGCATGGCGATCAATACTGGACATATCTATTCTAAACACTTTCCTGGATATACCAAAATTCAAGATGTTGACCTTACAGCAGCTTCTGCCCATGCTGGGCAGCAAGGCTTGGCTCGTGACTTTAGACTTAAAAGAGGCATACCTGCATGTCCCTATCAGACAAACATGCAGAAGATTCCTCAGATTCAAGGCTGGCTCAAAGCATTACCAATTCTCTGAACTGCCCTTTGGCTTATCTACTGCGTCCAGGGTCTTCACAAAGTTCCTGGCACCAGTAATTGCATTCTGCAGACAAAGAGGAATACAAGTATATCCTTACTTGGACGACTGCCTCATACAAGCAGAGAACAAGGACATTCTACTACAGCATCTGACGTTTGTGATAAGACTTTTAACATGCCTAGGGTACACAGTCATCAAAAAGAAATCAAAAGTAGTACCCTCTCAAGAGATAATATTCCTGGGTGCAAGCTTAAATGCAACTGCCCAGATGGCTTATCTCACTCCAGACAAAGGCAACTGACTACCTATTTCAAGGAAATGGCAACAAAGGCCCAGTTAACTGCAAAAAAATTATGCAGGCTTTGGGCTTCATGGCATCCTGCATCTTACTAATTCCATATGCAAGACTGCATATGAGGAAAATTCAATGGTAGCTAAAAAGTGTTTGGACGCAACATTGCTACAGTCTGGAAACAATGATTACTCTAATTCCCTCCTGCAGCAGGAGTTTCGATGGTGGGCAAAGGCTTGTCACCAGAACAAGTGACAGCCATTCTTACTACCCCCAGCCAGGCAGAGCCTAACAACAGATGCATCAGATTATGCCTGGGGGGCACACATGGCAGGAAGAGGCATTCAGGGCACCTGGTCGACAAACCAAAAGCATCTACATATCAGTCAAAAAGAGATGCTAGCTGTTTAAAATGCCCTGACAGTCTTCAAGGACCTACTTCACCTGGGACAACTACTGATAAAGACAGACAACACCACGGTCATGTGGTACATAAACAAGCAGGGGGGCACTCATTCTTATCCCCAGTGCAGACTGGCCATGGCTTTATGGGACACAGCATTGACTTATCAAGTTCATCTGCAGGCGCAATTCCTGCCAGGAAAAGAAAACACTCTGGCAGACGAACTAAGAAGAAACCTAATGGATCCCCACGAGTGGCACCTGGATCAACAAGTCTTCAGCGTGATAACAAAGAAATGGGGACACCCAGACGTAGATCTATTTGCCTCCCCTCAAAACAATCAACTAAAAAGATTCTGCACAAGGACTTATCACAGACAAGCTTGGAAAGTGGACGCCTTATCTTTCAACTGGACAAACCTATCAGTATATGCCTTTCCTCCACTGCCTCTCCTCCCCAAGGTGCTCCTAAAGGTCAGGCAGGAGAAACCAAAAATGATTCTGATTGCCCCAGACTGGCCATGCCAGTACTGATATCCGATCTTAAGGAACTTGTCCCAATGCCTAGCCTGGACCTTAAGTCAAATACCTCATCTACTGTCCCAGCAAAACAGTCAGATTTTACACAGCTAACTCGGGACCCTAAACCTGGCAGCATGGTGGATAATGTAGCCATACAAATCCACACCTCTCAGTAAAGCTGTGATGGATGTCATGTTAGAAGCCAGAAGGCCTAGTACTAGAAAATCTTATGCTGGGAAATGGAAGAGATTTTGCGTTTGGAACCAAGCTCAAGGAACTGATACAGCTGTCCCAAATATTCCTCAGATTTTGCAATACTTAACTAAGATGCTGAACAAAGGCCTTTTTTTTCACATCAATTAAAATCCATGCCTCTGCCATTTCGGCTCATGATAATACAGAGCCCACCACTCTTTTCTCATCCTTTATTAAGGCAGTACCTCAGAGGAGCCAAAAACTTAAGGCCTCCAAGGAGAACGCCAATACCTGCATGGGACCTCAATTATGTCTTGGAAAAACTCATCTTGCCTCCTTTTGAGCCAGCTGCTACTGCAGATATAAAATTCTTATCTTGGAAAACAGCTCTGCTCCTAGCAATAACTTCTGCAAAACAAGTTTCAGAGCTACAGGCTTTCATGGCCATGGAACCCTTTATCATTTTTTATCCAGACAGGGTCTCTCTGAGAACAAACCCTACATTTATGGCTAAGGTGGTATCCAGTGTAACCCTTAACCAAACTATTCATTTGCCAACCTTTTTATCCAAATCCACAGAACAAGAGAGAGAAAATTCTGCATTCTTTGGACGTACACAGACAACTTAGATTCTACTTGGACAAAACTAAAGTTTTCAGAAAGACAGAACAATTACTTGTGGCATATGCCACAGCATCACAAGGGAAGGCTATCTCCAAGCAGACTATTTCAAAGTGGATAGGTCACTGCATTTTGCTGCTCACAGCATGGCAAACCAGTGCCTAAGGGCATTAGGCCACATTCAAGCAGAGCTGCAGCCACTTCTGCAGCATTTCTCAGGGGAGTACCAACCAAAGACATTTTAGAGGCTGCCACTTGGAGTTCAGTGCATACCTTTACAAAACATTACAATCTGCCTCTTTACTCTAAATCCAGGGCAGGCTTTGCCACTGCAGTTCTGCAGGGACTCATAGCCGCTCCTAATGCTATTTAGCTCCAGCCCCCCAACCATAGCTTTGGAACTCGACCCAAATGTAATGACTGCAACAGTGAAACACGAAGAACATAGTACAGTTGTGTACACTTACCATAAATGTAGATGTTTGAGTGTATTCACTGTTGCAGTCCAGGTTACCCACCTGCCATCCCCCTTATTTTTGCTGGAACTTATCTTTACTTCTCTAATCTATACAACCTAGGTGGTGTATTTGCTTATAGATGAAGGTAAAGCTTATTTCTGGTGCATGTATGTTTTATTTACGACATCAGAAAAAAACACTTCACAATAACTCCAAAAAATGCCTGTGGAACACACCAATAAGTGCCAACGACTGCCAAAAATAATCCACAGTTTATTGTCATAAAACACGAACACGAACTGGAGCAACATGCAGACTTGCAATCAAACAAAAAATGTAGCATACAGAGTTAGAGTTAAGCGCTTTCAACCATTACTGGTCTTCATCAGAATGATGAAGACCAGTAATGGTTGAAAGCGCTTAACTCTAACTCTGTATGCTACATTTTTCATTTGTTTGCAAGTCTGCTTGTTGCTCCAGTTCGTATTCGTGTTTTATGACAATAAACTGTGGATTATTTTTGGCAGTCATTGGCACTTATTGGTGTGTTCCACAGGTATGTTTTATTTACATAAATTTAGCCTACCCTTTTGGGGGCACCTGACATCTGGGGCAAGAAAAACTGAATAAAATGGCGTTGGCTGCGTCTTTTATACCCCTGATGACCTGACGTCAGGGAAGAGGTGACAGCAACCGATGCAGGACCCAAGACTTTGGAATTCAGGCTGACTGAGGGCAACCTGCCAGCAGGATAACCCAAATGTAATGATTGCAACAGTGAATACACTCGTACATCTACATTTATGGTAAGTGTACACAACTGTACTTTCCCGTGAGGCATTGGCCAGCAATAAGCATGTTTTCCATCAAATAGCAGAATACCCTGAGGTAGTGAGTGCAATAGACTGCACGCACATACGCATCAAAGCACCACCCGGTGAGTGGGGTAGGGTCTACATCAACCGCAAGAGCTTCTCCTCCATCAACTGCCAGGTCATGTGCGATGCCCAGGGCATAATAATGAATGTGTGTGCTGGATGCCCTGGAAGCTATCATGACTCCCACATCTGGCATCTGACGCAGCTGTACCAGAGATTTGCCAATGGGGACATCCCTGATGGTTACCAAGTGGGGGATGCTGGATACGCACTGGAGCCGTGGCTAATGACACATATCAGAAATGCACACACCTGAACAAGAACTCCATAATGAGGCACACGCACAAACAAGAAACATAACTGAGCATGTGTTTGGGATGCTCAAGTCATGGTTCTGGCGCCTGGACACATCTGGTGTAGCCTTGCAGTACTCACCGACTACATGTACCCAAATTGTAAGGGTATGCACCATGCTACACAATATGATCCTGCAAAAACAGCTGCAGCAGGAACAGCATGGGGCAGGGCCAAACAGCCCCCCACCATTGCCAAGGCCTGCATAGGCACAGCGGGACTTGGAGGAGGAACAACTTGAGCCTGCCCCAGTAGGCAGAATGAGGCATGCCCAGTATGCCCTGGCCTTGGCAAAGAGGCAACGCATAACACATACACTGATTCAGTAGGAACCCTGGAAATGACGCCTCTCTCTGACTCGCACATACAGAAAAAGGGATGCCTAACTTGACACTACCTGTTTTCAAACATGTATAGGGAGTGTACTATGTGCATCTGACATAGGCAGCCCTGCAGCACCACCTGAGGCATGAGTGCCCTATTGTAAGCAATATAAAGCACTGCTAAGCACATTTTACCAGTATTGAGCATATTTAAATACAATTGCGCGTAGCTGCGCACCACGCTAACCAGTGCAATGTTGAGCAACGTTTAGCAAAGTATGGCAAAGTTGGATAAACACACTCACACCTGCTTTACTGTTCCTTAACCAGTCAGGTCTGCCCTGCAGGAAAATAAAAAGCAGTGACAGGGCTCGAACTCAGGATACTGTGCACTATAGTCACAATACTGAAACACTAAGCCATGACAGCATTTCACTGGCACAGACACAACTTAAGTCACTCACACATACCAGTTGGGGGGGTCACATACCTAACAGTCACAGTCAGCAAGACAATTGTAGACAAACGCAAACACAAACAAATGCTGTATCATACCGTCTGAAGAGGCATAAGAGTAACCTCCCCCAGGCCTATGCAGACAGATAACAGCAGGCCAGTCAGTGTGATGTGGGTTGGGTAGGCTATGAAGTCATAAACTAATATGCATGTAATTGGAAGCTAAGGTCTGTAGTAAAGTGGTATGCCTCAAGCCAATATGATAGGCAACAGTACAGACTGAAATGGAGTACCTGACATAGCAGTGCAGGCCTAGCAAATGTGTATGAGTGTCAGGTGTACCCCTCATCTTATGTACACCCACAGTAACAATCAGGTGTGCCCCCGTGGGTAGAAATGTACAAATAATAGCTCTCCCCCTGTCCCCCCCTGTATGTAGAAATGTTGATAACTCTATGCAAATTGACTCATTGAAGCCCTGCAGGCACAGCGTGCTTCCTGTCGATGTACAACACAAAGGTGAGCCCTGAAGTAAAAACCAACTTGATTTTCCACACACATATAGTATATATGCCCATAGTGGGCATGCTCACACACACAAACAAATTTAGCAAATTTCAGTCAGCAACATACTGAAAGGTCATACTGGGCATGCTCACACACTTAAACAAACAAAGCAAATGTCAGTCAACAACATACTGAAAGGTCATACGGGGCATGCTCACACACTTAGGCCATGTCTGAGTACAGCAGTGGGCTACACATATCTGACAGTTACAGTTCTTACTCCAGACACTTGTCACTATTCACCAATCCTGCCTTGCGCACTCAGTTATATGAAAACAGACCCATATAGTATATTTGACCCCTGTCATAATCAAACGATGTACTACAAGTACTTAAGTTGTTCAAAGAAAGTGAAAATACAAAGAAGATCAATAAATTCTCTGATCAGTATCATCAAGAAACAATGAGCACTCCTAACATTATCCAAGCCATGTTCTGGCAAAAATATTGCCAAAGAGTCCATAGAGAACCATGAAGCTTTCTTTTGCTATGTCATAAATATCAATATAAACTCATATATGTACTGAGTCAGTGCAAAGTGTAAATGAATACATGTACATGACTGACATTGCCAACATCTTGTCAGACAGGTTCATACATATTTAGCCCCCACCCTCTCACTGACAAAAGGGCCCATTAATTACCATACCTGAAGATTGTGAAAACTCAGAAATCACATATACAATGGTTAAACAGCTCTATCCAAACCTAAAAACATGGCATCTATGGGATGACATGGTTTCCGTGGCTGTGTCATATGTGAACTCCAGAACAAACAGACCCTGCACCTGAATAGTCTGTTGAGATTCATCCTCTTTACAGGATATGAAACTGCTGAATGGGTTACAGCAATGTTTGGCACACTCCACAAGTGTTGGTGCACAACAGACCATGGGAACTATTGTCTTATAGGTTCCTAGGTTCATAGGTTTATACTAGGCTATCTGCCCTAAGGCATTTATAAGCCTAGCCCAAATTTATGTGGCTTACGCCACCCCTTATATGAAAAAATACTGTGCCCATTAGTTTGTTGTGCCTCTGTCCAGCAGTGACACAGAGATGATTCCCGGGGTAAACCTACGATCTCCCATCCACAGGTCAAGATTTCTCTTGAACAGAGCCAGCGAGGTGCTCTGCCTCACATGGACCGGGATTTTATTCCACAGCATAGGGAGTCTCTGAGTGATAAATCTATCCCTCCAACACGTCCTATTTATATCTGTGCTAAGGTTTAAGTCGCTTGCTCTAGTGGTTTTGGTGGATTTGGATTTTTTGAGGTGGAGCATGTCCATTAATTCCGGGTTGGACATGGCCTTGTATGTCAGGCACATGTCACCTCTGATCAGATGGTATGTGACTGAATAGAGCTGGAGTTTCTTCAATCTGACAGCATATGACAGATTTTGGAGTCCCTTTATCCTTTTGGTGAGGAACTTTTGGGGTCCCTCCAATTGCTGCAGATGTCGGGTGAGATACATCCCGAATGGGGCATTGTACTCGATCATTGGTCTGATAAGTGAAGAGCCTAATAATAATAGGCCTAATAAGCCTGGTCTGCAAGGCCATGGAGTCCATCATTATGGAACTCATAAACAGAGCTATTGGGAGCCTACAAACACCCAACCCTTCCCATTTTGGTTTGGTCAGGGGCAGATCATGGTTCCTAAACCTGCTAGACAGTTTTCAAGGCAGTTACCCAGGACATACATCAATGAAATGAGCTATACATGGCATACATATACCTTGAAAAGCCCTTTTCCAACATACCACACACATGTCGTAGCCACAAAATCAACAACCTGTGCATAAACACATATGTCATCTGATGGATTGCCAACTGGGGCACAGATAGATCCCACAAGGTAAGAATTGTGGTCTCCCTGTTGGACTGTAAGCTGGTAACAACTGCTGTCCCCCATGGCTCAATCCTGGGACTCCTCCTGTCTGGTGTATACTTTTCAATAATACAGCCAAACACACGAAGGCTACGGTTAGCAAAGTTTGTGGATGACTGCAAAAAGGTTGTCATAATCGATGTTTGGGACAACAGAGACATCCTTAAAAAGGGTCTCAGTCAGACAGATGTGGTGTCAAACTTATGGCCTTGAACTACAGTCATACAAATACCACATAGGTGCCAACACCCTAAGTATGGAGGTAATAATAAGGGATCTATGGACACATGTGGATAGTTATCTCTACTTCCAGAAACACATTCACAAAGTGGTTAGAAAATCATGTTATGTGTTCCCACAAATTGCCAAGGTCTTTGCATGTAGGTCAAAGGAGGTTCCCTCTACTCATCAGTCATCAGACCCATCAGAGAGTATCACGGGCACACTTGCGATGAATTTGACTAGGCACCTTCAGCAGCTGGAAAGATCACTGAAGTACTTCAACAAGAGGATTACTAGCCTCAAACAGTTGCCCCATGCCCCATGCAACAAGACTGAATTTAACTCAATCTGTACTCTGTTGCATACTGTCTACTCAGGCAATCTCTGCCCCACCGACAGATCCATGTCCAATGCAGAACTGATGTACATGCACTATCTGAAGTAAACCCAAGCTCACTGTGCCACATGCTCTAGGGATATCATCATCACAACAATAAATAGAACATGTTGGAGGGATACTTTACTAACTCACAGACTTCCTTTGCTTTGGAACAGGCTCCCAGCCTACATTAAGCTGAGTCCCTCACTGACACTCTTCCAGAGGAGCATTGATGAGTGTATGTGAAACTGAACTGTCACACCATGGATCACATCATCAGCTCTACTGCACAGAGGCCTAGGGAACTAACGCCATGTGTGGTGATAGCTGCACACTCTGGCCATACTAATGTATGCCTTCAGGCAAATAGCCTGTTACCTACCTATATATATATGTAGGAGGAACACAGTATAATAAGCCAAAGATGGATGGGCAGAGATGTGTGTAAAAGGGTTACCATGACAGGAAGCCATCCACGACTGTCCCACCCAGCACACATCCCAATGGCACAAAAGACATGAGGTGCACGTCTCACTCACTGTACATAACAGCCACCAGTATCTGTAAGCATTACAGTGTATGTGGTCCATGTGCCTGCTGTACAACATGACTGTACAATGAAGTACACTTCTATCTGTAGACATGTACCTGTCACATAGGTTCATAGGTATGTAGTAGACTATCTTCATGAAGGCATATATTAGCCCAGGCAAGTTGTGCAGCTTTCACCACCCTTTGGGCAGTCTCCTAAGCCCTATTTCTAATAGTTAGTACCCTAAGCCCCTTTCTAGTGGGGCTGCTGATGTGATGCCTGGTGTGAATTGACTGTTTCCCATCCACCCATCAAGGTTCCTATTGAAGAGTGTCAGTGAGAGGCTCTGTCTGATGTAACTTGGGACTCTGTTCCACAGTAAGGCAAGTGCCTGGGATGGTACTCTATCCCACCAGCATGTTGTATTCATTGTTGTGATGGGGTTCATATCCCTGGAGTGTGTAGTGTGACTCAATTTTGTTATCCATAGATGGAGCATTTTCAACAGTTATGTGTTGGACATGGCTCTGTATGTTAGGCAGTGTGCGCCTCTGAGTATGCAACAGAGAACAGATTTAGTTTTACCAGTTGTGTTGCTTAACACAACTGTTTGAGGCCAGTAATCCTCTTGGTGAGGTACCTCTGTGGTCTCTACAGCTGCTGGATATGCTTAGTTGAGTACATCCAAAATGGTGCATTGTACTCGATGGGTCTGATGACTTAAGAGTAGAGGGCCACGACTATATCTTTTGATCCTGATGCAAACCCTTTGTTGATTAGATGGGCCACATAGGATTTCCTAATCACTTTGGCAACATGGTTGTCAAAGGAAAGATGACTATCTACTTGTATCCTCAGATCCCTTATTATATTGTCAGTTTTTAAGGGGTTACACCTATGTGGAAGTTTGTGGGTACTTTGTTTTCACCAAAGGGGGTTACTATGCATTCTTCCACATTGAGCTTGAGGCCATGATTCTGACACTACACATCTGTCTCATAAAGTCCCTTCTGGAGAATATTTGTGTCATCCGGGGAATCTGTTATGGCAAACACCTTACAGTTCCCAGCAAACTTAGTCAACCACAACCCTCCTGTGTTGGCATGTACTTTTGAGAAGTCTGTACCAAACAGGAGAGAGGGCAGGACTGAACCCTGGGGGACACCAGTTGTTACCGGTGTAGAGTCTGACATGTAGCCAGCAACTCTTAATTTGTGGTATCTATCTGTGAGCCAGTTTGCAATCCATCTTGTGATGTATGGATTCATGCCCAGGTTGGTGAGTTCATCTATGATACCTGACTGGGGAATGGTGTCAAAGGCCTTAGTGAGGTATAGGTAGGCTGTGTGGAGCTCATTTCAATTATCTGTAGCCTGGGTAACTGTCTCAAAGAAATCCACCCAGTTCAGGAGGCGTGATCTGCATTTGACGAAGTCAAACTGGGTGTGCTCAACTGTATGAAGGTTCCCAATGTCTTTATTGTTGACTTCCATTATGATTGGCTCCATTGCCTTGCAGATCAGACTCGTCAGGCTCACAGAGCATGAATGCCAAGGGTCTTTTGTGGCCCCACCCCTGTGGAGTGGGAAGAACATTGCCGTGCATGATTCTATGGGTACATATCCTGTAGAGAGGATGTACAGAGAGGTGTAAGTATCCTTGATGAATATGGATACATCCCAACCCCATGTGCTATGATCCAGGTTCTGATGCTAGAAGGTATGGAATGAGTAGTATCCTGGTAGTGCTAGTGTGCTCTCTGGAGCCTTGAACTAGGTTTCTGTTACTGCACAGATATCAATATTCTCCATACTGAGAAGTGCCTCGAGTGTGTGCATTTGGAGGCTGAGACTTCTGGCAATGAGTAGCATTTAGCTCACTTTCTGGTTATTTGTGTTGGTTATGGGGTTTGGTTTGTCCTGAGTGACCGGTGTTCCACACCTGAAGTCAACGCCTCATTGGTCCGATCTGACCATAAGCTAATTACCCTACATATCCACATTCTGCCCCCACTCCCCATTAAGGAAACCATGTTAAGAAACATGAAGTTGGCTTTGGAGAAATTTTTTAAGAAAGAAGTGGTGAACTTCAGGCCACCCATGCAGATGGACAATACTGTTATGACTACTGAATCCTACACAATTGCACTTTATAAGCACTTACATGAGTGCATGGATCGTGATATCCCAAACAAAACCAAGACGCTATCCTCCAAGAAAAGGAAGCCAATCTGGTGGTGCCCTGCCATAAACAAACTGTACAACAGAAGGAAGAAACTGTTGCAAATGAGGGTAAAATCCCATGAGTGGAGGAGCTCCCTGGTCAGCCTCAGTAAGAAGCTGCAATCCCTGATAAAATCCTCCAAAGCTAGTTACAAAACAAAATCACCACTGATTCTAAAGACAACCACAAAGCATTCTATAGCTATGTCAAGAATCTCAATGGCAACACTCAGATCTGCTATGAGTTACAGCACAATGGCACTAAATATACAGACCCAACTGATATTGCCAACATCCTGGCAGATAGGATCATTGCTAACTTTACCCCCCCCTCTCACCCATGAAAGAGCCCATCTCTATACCGGAAGAATGCAAAGTTGCTGTCATCACGGCTGCACAAGTAAAAACCACTCTCCAAAGCCAGGAACACAGCATTCATGGGACCAGACAACATCCCAGGCTGCGTTCTACACGAACTACAGAATGAACTGGCACCACATCTATGGACCATGTTCAATCATAGCCTTACCTCAGGCTTTGTGCCTGCTGAATGGTGCACAGCGACGGTTATCCCACTACACAAGGTGGGAGCCACCACGGATCCCGGGAACTAGTGCCCCATTAGCCTGATGAGCCTGGTCTGCAAGGCCATGGAACGTATCATCATGGAACTTATAAACAAAGACATTGGTAATCTCCAAACTCTGGACCACAACCAGTTTGGGTTTGAAAAGGCAGATCATGTCTCCTAAACCTGATAGACTTCTTTGAAGCAGTCACCAAAGCCGTAGACAAGGGTAAGGTGATTCACACAGCCTATCTAGATCTTGCCATGGCATTTGACACCATGCCCCACTCTGGAATTATAGATAAACTTACTAAACTAGGTATAAATCCCTATGTCACAAGATGGGTTGCCAACTGGCTCACTGACAGAACTCACACTGTAAAAGTAGCAGACTCCAAATCCGACTTCAGACCAGTGACAAGTGGAGTACCACAGGGTTCAGCTCTGTGTCGTGTCCTGTTTGGTATCTACTTCCCTGAAGTACAGGCTAACACAGAAGGTCTTTGGCTAATGAAGTTCCCAGATGACTGCAAACTAGGAGCCATAATCGAAATTACTAACAATGTGGACATCCTACAAAAGGGCCTCACTGAGACAGATGCCTGGTGTCAAAGCCATGGCCTCAAGCTCAATGCCAAAAAGTACATTGTCATCCCCTTTGGTATAAACTCTGTACCCATGAACTACAACATAGGCGGTAGTATACTTAACACTGAAAGTGTGATGAGACCTTGGGACACAGGTGGACAGTAGTCTCTCCTTTGATAATCACATTGCTACAGTCATCAAGAAATCCTTCTGTTTGGCACACCTCATCACAAAAGGTTTCTCATGCAGAAAAAAAGAGGTCATTGTTCTCCTGTACTCATCACTTAGATGCATTATAGAGTACAACGCCCCTTTCGGTATGTACCTCACAAGACATCTACAATAACCGCAGAAATACCTCACAAAGAGGATTACCATCCTCAAATACATGCCCTACACAGACAGTCTCAAAACATTCCAGGTTTACTCTGTCGCATATCGCCTACTCAGAGGTGATCTCTGCCTAACATACAAAGCTATGTCAAACACAGAGCTGTTGGACATGCTCCACTTAAATCCCAATCCCTCCGAGCTTCGGCCCCAAAACCTGGACCGAAATACAAAAGGAGGGAGTGTATCCATTTTCATAAAGGATACCCGCACCTCCAGGTTAGTGGCACAGCACGAGGCCTCGGAGACCATCCAAGTGCAACTAACAGTGGGCAAAGCTGCTTATCAGATTGTAGCCTGATACAGATCACCTACCTTGTCTCAGTACCCTCATTCAGCATTCCTAAGAACACTGGAAAATATAAAGGTCCTACCAAACACCATGATATTAGGAGATTTAAACTACCCAAACATTGACTGGGAGAATTACTCAAGTACAAACTCCTTTGCCCAATGCTTCCTACAGTTTATAAACTCAAAACGCCCTGGAACAGCTGGTCACCAAGCCCACTAGAGGTGTCAACATACTGGACCTGATCATCTCCAACATGGGGGATCAGTGTTCCACACCAGAGGTAAACCCCTTGCTGGTAAGATCAGATAATAAAGTGATCACACTGGACATCCACATCCCGACCCCACCCCCAGTCAAGGAAACCACTGTGAAAAACCTTTCAAAAGCAAACTTCGCACTTCTCAAGACCAAAGTGGAAAGTTTCAAAGTCCCCTTGCTACAGGATAATGCTATCCAATCTGCAAAATCCTTTACAAGTGCATTCTATGAGCATCTACAGGGATGCATGGATCGAGCCATCCCAAGTAAAACCAAGACTCACTCCTCCAAAAAGAGGAAACCAATCTGGTGGTCCCCGGCCATAAATAAGCTATACAACAGAAGGAGGAAACTACTACATGATAGAGCAAAATTCCAAAAATGAAAGGCATCACTGATCATTATTAGCAAGAAACTACGATCGCTCATAAAATCATCCAAGGCCAGTTTCTAAAGAAACATTGCCAAGGAATCTAAAGATAACCACAAAGCCTTCTTTAGCTATGTCAAACATTTAGGTGGCAACTCTCAGATATGCTCTGAGCTACTGCAAAATGACCAAAAATACACTGAATCAACTGACATTGCCAACATCCTGGCAGACAAGTTCAGTGCAAACTTCACCCCCCCTCACCCCCAAAAGGGCCCGTGTACATCCCAGAAGAATGCAGAGCCCCAGACATCACAGACATGCAGGTAAAAACAGCCCTCTCCAAAGCTAAGAACACAGCATCAATGGGACCGGATGGTGTCCCAGGCTGCGTCTTACACGAGCTCCAAAAGGAACTAAACCGTCACCTAAATTCACTGTTCAGACTCAGCCTTACCACAGGCAATGTACCCAAAGAATGGCATACAGCAACAGTCATCTCGCTCCACAAAGGTTGTACCACAACAGAACCTGGGAACTATCGCCCTATAAGTCTGACCAGCCTGGTCTGCAAAGCTATGGAGCAAATTGTCATGGAACTCATAAACAGAGACATTGGGAACCTCCAGACACTGGACCGTACCCAATTCGGCTTTGTTAAAGGCAGATCCTGCCTCCTAAACCTAGTTGACTTCTTTGAAACAGCTACCAAGGCCATAGATGAAGGGAAGGTAGACCACACAGCCTACCTGGACCTCGGTAAGGCCTTCAACACCATTCCCCACTCTGGCATCATAGACAAGCTTACCAGCTTGAACATTAAGCCCTATGTCATGAGATGGGTGGCCAACTGGCTCACGGATAGAACACACATGATCAGCGTTGCGGGTGCCATGTCCGACTCTAAACCAGTCACAAGTGGCGTCCCACAGGGCTCAGTCCTGGGACCCCTCCTGTTCGGTATATACTTCTCTAATGTACAGGCAAGCATGGGAGGACTATGGCTGACCAAGTTCGCAGATGACTGCAAACTGGGGGCCATAATCGACTCTCTGGCTGACACAGACATCCTCCAGAAGGGTTTTACAGGGACAGATACCTGGTGTCAAAACCATGGCCTCAAGCTGAGTGCCAAAAATGCATAGTCATCCCCTTTGGAAAAAAAAAAAAAGTGCCCACGAATTACCACATAGGTGGTAATCCACTAGGTACAGAAAATTAAATTAGGGACCTGGGGACCCAGATAGATAGTAACCTCTCCTTTGATAATCACATTGCCAAAGTGGTTAGAACTTCCTTCTATGTAGTCCACCTAATCACAAAAGGGTTCACCTCTAGATCAAGAGAGGTCATTGTGCCCCTCTACTCATCACTCATTAGACCCATAATAGAGTACAGTGCCCAATTTGGTATGTACCTTAATCGGCACATGCAACAGCTGGAAAGACCACAGAAGTACCTCACCAAAAGGATCATGGACCTCAAAGAGATGCCCTATGCAGCTCGACTAAAGAAACTCCAGCTCTACTCGGTTGCTTAATGCCTGCTCAGAGGTGATCTATGCCTGATGTATAAGGCCATGTCCAACCCGGAATTAATGGACATGCTCCACCTCAAGAAAACCAAATATCTTAGAGCCACATGCTCAAGTGAATTAAACCTCAGCACAGCAATAAACAGGACATGCTGGAGGGATAGATTCTTGTCCCAGAGACTTCCCTAGCTCTGGAACAGAATTCCAGTTTATGTTAGGCAGAGCCCCTCGCTGACTCTCTTTAAGAGGAATATTGATGAGTGGATAGGAAATCGTAAATTTACCCCTGGGATCACTTCAGTGGCCCTGCTAGACAGAGGCCCAGGAAACTAATTTAAAATGGAGGTGAAAGCCAACACATTCTGGCTAGGCTTATAAATGCCCTTGGGCAGATAGGCTAGTACCTACCTATGAATCTATGAACCTACACGCTCGAGGGACCTAAACCTTGTCACCACAATAAACAGAACATGCCGGAGGGATAGATTCCTGTCCCAGAGACTTCTCATACTCCAGAATAAATTACCTATCTATATCAAACAAAGCTCCTCATTAGCACTCTTCAAGAAAAATCTTGATGATTGGATGGGAAATAGGAAATTCACCCCAGGGATCACTTCTGTGTCTCTGCTCGACAGTGACACAGGAAAATAAATTTCTTGGGTGGCAAAAGCCAGGGTACCTTTTCGGCTGGGCTTGTATAGGCCCCAGGGCCGATAGCCTAGTACCTACCTGTGAACCTTTGAGCCTTGGCTAAAAAAGGTAATATGGGGACAGCAAGAGCCTTGGCCAGTATTCAGAAGCATAGGGGCGACAGGTGCAAACCATCTGTAGTGAAGCAACGAGGCTTGTCTATCATGTCATCACAGGCAGACAGAGACTGGATCCCCTTTGAATGACACCAGAAGCTCAGCCAATTGTTGAAGTTTATCGTCTTTCTGTCATATTGCAGTATCATGTAGGTGAAGGTAAGATGCCTCTCAAGGTCAGGGTCATACCAGCCTGGGCTACATGATCATAGAGCTAATATACATCTCTTGTCATGTTGGAGGTATGTCTCAGATCATTCACACTGACATGTACAAAGAACACGTCATATATGTTCCTGTTCTGGAGTGATGTAAGTGCTGGTGTTATGTAGCAGACAACTGACAGTAACCTTCCACTTGTCCAGCCGAGAAAGTGGAACATCTGTGTGCCTGACTATGAAGTCACCTATTACTAGTGTGTTGGGTAGGTTGTTTTGCCTTAGGACCTGTTGTGAGGCACACTGCTTTGGTATATTATGTGTTTTCTGATGTGTGCTTGGAGGTGCATGTTGCTTGCATGTCTGCTTAGGAGGACACACTCTTTTTTTCAGATTAATATTTGTATTCTCCGAGTATGGTAATGTATATTTATGTGTGTGTTTTGCTGGTGCTTATATTGTAGGTCTATGTGAGACAGTTGGTGTTGTGGTTGTATGACCCTACTCTTCCTGACTGTATTGCCCACTATTGGGTTGACAGAGCTTAGCCACCAGTTTGACCCTGTGTGCGCCAGCATGTGGTGCATCAACCCATATATGATATGGTCATGGCCTATACATACACTCACAATACAACTAGTATGATAAGCCTGCTGAGGTTAGCAAATGTGAAAAAAACCTTTGGGCAAACTGTCAGCAAGTAATGTCTGTATTGCACCCTGTAACTCCATATTGCTTGCTAAAGTGTAAAGACGTACTTCGTTTGAATTAAGAACCCCACACTTGCCAACAGTGTGTGTGTGTGTCTCCCTGGGGAGGAGCAACCTTTTTGGAGACTACTCACACCCCTTAAAACTGGTATACTCATCTTTGTCAAGTCTGATGATGTCACCATCCTACAAATATACCTGTGGAAAGGAGAAATACTAGTAATGTGTATAGTGCATTGTGTAAATGCGTACTGCTGTAGTATCATAATGTAGTTAGGTAAGGGTTCAAATCCTGCACTTGCCCAACTGTATGTGTGAGTGTGTGTGTCTCACTGGGGAAGAGCAACCTTTTTGGAGACTACTTACACCCCTTAAAAGTGGTATACTCATCTTTGTCAAGTCTGATGATGTCACCATCCTACAAATATACCTGTGGAAAGGAGAAATCCCAGTAATGTGTATAGCATGTCATGTAAATGGGTACTGCTGTAGTATCATAATGTAGTTAGGTAGGGGTTTGAATCCTGCACTTGCCAACTGTGTATGTGAGTCTCCCTGGGGAGGAGCAACCTTTTTGGAGACTACTCACACCTCTTAAAAGTGGTATACTCAGCCTTGTCAAGTCTGATGATGTCACCATCCTACAGATATACCCGTGGAAAGGAGAAATCCTAGTAATGTGTATAGCGCGTCGTGTAAATGCATATTGCTGCAGTATCATAATATACTTAGGAAGGATTTTGAATCTCGCACTTGCTGACTGTGTGTGTGTGTGTTCCAGGTGTGTGAGAGTGTGTGACACCATTGGTCAATGTGGAGTGGGTTTTGATTTTTCTAGTGTATGACATATCACAATGACAACTGTATGTGCATTACACATGTAAGGTAGCTGTGGGGAAAAGCCATATACATATATGTGACCTCAATTATTTCATAGGTGGGTACTCTGCTTTCTCCATGAACACATCTGTTATCTTTGCCAGAGCGTGCTGGCACTTTCCAGACCTTAGGTCACTTCTGTATGCTAGTAACAAGCTTAGCCACTGCAGTGATGCCTCCGCTTGCTCTTCTGTTTCACATCCACTCATCATGGTTTCTATTGAAGAGTGTGAGTGAGGGTTTATGCCTGGGGTATATTTGAATCCTGTTCCAAAGCAAGCAAAATCTGGCAAAGATGACTAATCATTGCAGATGTGCAACAACCTCTGTGGATCTGCATGCAAACCCTTTATTGCTTATGTGCTCCACAGAGGGATTTCCAAAACCCTTTGGTAATGTGACTAACAAAGGAGAGATGACTAAACGCATGGCTCTATGTATACATTAGTACTTGTTCCACATTTTGGGGGCTACTACCTATGTTGTACTCTGGTGATACTTTGTTTTCTAAAAGAGGATAACTATGCTTTCTTTGGCTTATAGCTTTACAGCATGAGTTTGACACCAGGTAGCTGTCTCTATGATACCCTTTTGGTGGATGTGTGTGTCATCTGGAGAATAAAGTATATCCCACAGTATGCATTTTCATCAGACATGGGCAGACATATCCCTACTTTGTTTGCTTGTACCTAAGAAAGCTATATGCCAAACAAGAGTGGTCCCAGGACTGAGTGCAGGGGAATACCACTTGTTACTGGAGGCTGCAAATGTTACTGTGTGTCCTACATCTGTGCATCAGTTGTCAATCCATCATCTAACAATCGTTTATGGTCAGTCTGTTGAGGATATGTTGCCAACTGTGGGCGGCGCAGTGGTGCAGCGGTTAATGCTGTCGCCTCACAGCAAGAGGTTCTCTGGTTCGATTCTCGGCTGGGGTGCCTTCTGTGCGGAGTTTGCATGTTCTCCCTGCGTTCGTGTGGGTTTCCTGCGGGTACTCCAGTTTCCTCCCACATTCTAAAGACATGCTTCTGGAGCATTTCTCCCCAGGCCTCTGCTGAAAACAGGATCTGTGGAACCTAGTCAGACTTTCCCGGTCAACAAATATTAAAAAAAAAAAAAAAAAAATGTACAATACCAGAATGTGGGATGGGTATGAATTGCTGGTGAGCTATAGCTTGGCTGTGTGGACCTCTCCTCCCTTACCTAAAGCTTTGTTAACTGGCTTGAAGTCTACTAGGTGTAGGAGCCATGATCTGGCCTTTAGAGAACCTAAGTGGGTATGGTGTAGTGTTTGCAGGTTCATAATGTCTCTGTTAATGAGTTCCATAATGCTGTGCTCCATAACCTTCCCGATAACATTTGTCTGTCTAATAGGGTGAGAGTTTCCAGGATCTGTTGTAGTTCTACCCTTAATCAATTTATGTTAACATTTGCACTGAGTGTGACAAGGGTGGACAGGTTTAGGAATAAGTATATTAGAGGGTCAGCCCAGGTTTGAAGGTTAGTAGACCAAGCCTTACAGTACAACAACAGTTTACATTCACAGGGCTACAGATTATGTTCCAAATGATCAGTATTGCACAACAACAGGCTCCACATCTTTGAACGACACACTCCATATCTCACATATGCATGCTCTACCAATAAAGATAACAGTAGTCTACAGATATGCAATGTTACCTGCATGCTCCATGTGTGCTTGCTGGGTGGCTCCAACATCCATCATGGTGTATGTCTGCTGCTGTTGTTGGGCAGGTGCCACCAGGCTCAGGAGCAGCTCCTCCACTCTGGTGAGGGGGGGTGGATATTAACACCACCTCCTGTTGCAAGCTGCTGTCTACGCACATCAGCAGCACACTGACAGACATGTCTGAGAAGATCACACTCTGACAGACATGTCAGAGAAACTCCAGCTCTACTCGGTTGCTTAATGCCTGCTCAGAGGTGATCTATGCCTGATGTATAAGGCCATGTCTAACCCGGAATTAATGGACATGCTCCACCTCAAGAAAACCAAATCTCTTAGAGCCACACGCTCAAGTGAATTAAACCTCAGCACAGCAATAAACAGGACATGCTGGAGGGATAGATTCCTGTCCCAGAGTCTTCCCTAGCTCTGGAACAGAATTCCAGTTTATGTTAGGCAGAGCCCCTCGCTGACTCTCTTTAAGAGGAATATTGATGAGTGGATGGTAAATCGTAAATTTACCCCTGGGATCACTTCAGTGGCCCTGCTAGACAGAGGCCCAGGAAACTAATTTAAAATGGAGGTGAAAGCCAACACATTCTGGCTAGGCTTATAAATGCCCTTGGGCAGATAGCCTAGTACCTACCTATGAATCTATGAACCTACACGCTCGAGGGACCTAAACCTTGTCACCACAATAAACAGAACATGCCGGAGGGATAGATTCCTGTCCCAGAGACTTCTCATTCTCCGGAATAAATTACCTATCTATATCAAACAAAGCTCCTCATTAGCACTCTTCAAGAAAAATCTTGATGATTGGATGGGAAATAGGAAATTCACCCCAGGGATCACTTCTGTGTCTCTGCTCGACAGTGACACAGGAAAATAAATTTCTTGGGTGGCAAAAGCCAGGGTACCTTTTCGGCTGGGCTTGTATAGGCCCCAGGGCCGATAGCCTAGTACCTACCTGTGAACCTTTGAGCCTTGGCTAAAAAAGGTAATATGGGGACAGCAAGAGCCTTGGCCAGTATTCAGAAGCATAGGGGCGACAGGTGCAAACCATCTGTAGCGAAGCAACAAGGCTTGTCTATCATGTCATCACAGGCAGACAGAGACTGGATCCCCTTTGAATGACACCAGAAGCTCAGCCAATTGTTGACGTTTATCGTCTTTCTGTCATATTGCAGTATCATGTAGGTGAAGGTAAGATGCCTCTCAAGGTCAGGGTCATACCAGCCTGGGCTACATGATCATAGAGCTAATATACATCTCTTGTGATGTTGGAGGTATGTCTCAGATCATTCACACTGACATGTACAAAGAACACGTCATATATGTTCCTGTTCTGGAGTGATGTAAGTGCTGGTGTTATGTGGCAGACAACTGACAGTAACCTTCCACTTGTCCAGCCGAGTGAGTGGAACATCTGTGTGCCTGACTATGAAGTCACCTATTACTAGTGTGTTGGGTAGGTTGTTTTGCCTTAGGACCTGTTGTGAGGCACACTGCTTTGGTATATTATGTGTTTTCTGATGTGTGCTTGGAGGTGCATGTTGCTTGCGTGTCTGCTTAGGAGGACACACTCTTTTTTTCAGATTAATATTTGTATTCTCCGAGTATGGTAATGTATATTTATGTGTGTGTTTTGCTGGTGCTTATATTGTAGGTCTATGTGAGACAGTTGGTGTTGTAGTTGTATGACCCTACTCTTCCTGACTGTATTGCCCACTATTGGGTTGACAGAGCTTAGCCACCAGTTTGACCCTGTGTGCGTCAGCATGTGGTGCATCAACCCATATATGATATGGTCATGGCCTATACATACACTCACAATACAACTAGTATGATAAGCCTGCTGAGGTTAGCAAATGTGAAAAAAACCTTTGGGCAAACTGTCAGCAAGTAATGTCTGTATTGCACCCTGTAACTCCATATTGCTTGCTAAAGTGTAAAGACGTACTTCGTTTGAATTAAGAACCCCACACTTGCCAACTGTGTGTGTGTGTGTCTCCCTGGGGAGGAGCAACCTTTTTGGAGACTACTCACACCCCTTAAAAGTGGTATACTCATCTTTGTCTAGTCTGATGATGTCACCATCCTACAAATATACCTGTGGAAAGGAGAAATACTAGTAATGTGTATAGTGCATTGTGTAAATGCGTACTGCTGTAGTATCATAATGTAGTTAGGTAAGGGTTCAAATCCTGCACTTGCCCAACTGTATGTGTGAGTGTGTGTGTCTCACTGGGGAAGAGCAACCTTTTTGGAGACTACTTACACCCCTTAAAAGTGGTATACTCATCTTTGTCAAGCATGATGATGTCACCATCCTACAAATATACCTGTGGAAAGGAGAAATCCCAGTAATGTGTATAGCATGTCATGTAAATGGGTACTGCTGTAGTATCATAATGTAGTTAGGTAGGGGTTTGAATCCTGCACTTGCCAACTGTGTATGTGAGTCTCCCTGGGGAGGAGCAACCTTTTTGGAGACTACTCACACCTCTTAAAAGTGGTATACTCAGCCTTGTCAAGTCTGATGATGTCACCATCCTACAGATATACCCGTGGAAAGGAGAAATCCTAGTAATGTGTATAGCGCGTCGTGTAAATGCATATTGCTGCAGTATCATAATATACTTAGGAAGGATTTTGAATCTCGCACTTGCTGACTGTGTGTGTGTGTGTGTGTTCCAGGTGTGTGAGAGTGTGTGACACCATTGGTCAATGTGGAGTGGGTTTTGATTTTTCTAGTGTATGACATATCACAATGACAACTGTATGTGCATTACACATGTAAGGTAGCTGTGGGGAAAAGCCATATACATATATGTGACCTCAATTATTTCATAGGTGGGTACTCTGCTTTCTCCATGAACACATCTGTTATCTTTGCCAGAGCGTGCTGGCACTTTCCAGACCTTAGGTCACTTCTGTATGCTAGTAACAAGCTTAGCCACTGCAGTGATCCCTGGGCTACGTCTTCTGTTTCACATCCACTCATCACGGTTTCTATTGAAGAGTGTGAGTGAGGGTTTATGCCTGGGGTATATTTGAATCCTGTTCCAAAGCAAGCAAAATCTGGCAAAGATGACTAATCATTGCAGATGTGCAACAACCTCTGTGGATCTGCATGCAAACCCTTTATTGCTTATGTGTTCCACAGAGGGATTTCCAAAACCCTTTGGTAATGTGACTAACAAAGGAGAGATGACTAAACGCATGGCTCTATGTATACATTAGTACTTGTTCCACATTTTGGGGGCTACTACCTATGTTGTACTCTGGTGATACTTTGTTTTCTAAAAGAGGATAACTATGCTTTCTTTGGCTTATAGCTTTACAGCATGAGTTTGACACCAAGTAGCTGTCTCTATGATACCCTTTTGGTGGGTGTGTGTGTCATCTGGAGAATAAAGTATAGCCCACAGTATGCATTTTCATCAGACATGGGCAGACATATCCCTACTTTGTTTGCTTGTACCTAAGAAAGCTATATGCCAAACAAGAGTGGTCCCAGGACTGAGTGCAGGGGAATACCACTTGTTACTGGCATAGAATTGTACATGGAGGCTGCAAATGTTACTGTGTGTCCTACATCTGTGCATCAGTTGTCAATCCATCATCTAACAATCGTTTATGGTCAGTCTATTGAGGATATGTTGCCAACTGTGGGCGGCGCAGTGGTGCAGCGGTTAATGCTGTCGCCTCACAGCAAGAGGTTCTCTGGTTCGATTCTCGGCTGGGGTGCCTTCTGTGCGGAGTTTGCATGTTCTCCCTGTCATGGGTTTCCTCCGGGTACTCCAGTTTCCTCCCACATTCTAAAGACATGCTTCTGGAGCATTTCTCCCCAGGCCTCCGCTGAAAACAGGATCTGTGGAACCTAGTCAGACTTTCTCGGTCAACAAATATTTAAAAAAAAAAAAAAAAAAAATGTACAATACCAGAATGTGGGATGGGTATGAATTGCTGGTGAGCTATAGCTTGGCTGTGTGGACCTCTCCTCCCTTACCTAAAGCTTTGTTAACTGGCTTGAAGTCTACTAGGTGTAGGAGCCATGATCTGGCCTTTAGAGAACCTAAGTGGGTATGGTGTAGTGTTTGCAGGTTCATAATGTCTCTGTTAATGAGTTCCATAATGCTGTGCTCCATAACCTTCCCGATAACATTTGTCTGTCTAATAGGGTGAGAGTTTCCAGGATCTGTTGTAGTTCTACCCTTAATCAATTTATGTTAACATTTGCACTGAGTGTGACAAGGGTGGACAGGTTTAGAAATAAGTATATTAGAGGGTCAGCCCAGGTTTGAAGGTTAGTAGACCAAGCCAGATAGGCAGGATTAAGTTGGTTTGTACATGTGCTGTGGAGGGATGCAAAGTATATTGTGAAATAGATGCTAAGGATGAAGCCGCCAGGTAACAGGAAAAGAGGAATGCCTAAGATGAGGCTTATGGCTGTGGTGAGAGAGGACATGCAGGTGGATGGTGTGACAGCGCAAGCTGCAGAGGGCAGGAAGGAATCAAAACAGATGATCTACTGTGGTGACCCCTAATGGGAGCATCCAAAAGGAGAAGATGTTGTAGCTCAACCCTTGTGGACTGTGAACACCATTACCGTGTGGCATTCTACAGGTATGTAACCTGTATAGAGGCTACATCTGGACAGAGTGTTTAGGTGAGTGGTGACTTCATATGTCAGCTTGTGTATGACCCAGCTAGGGACACTATCCAGTACCATTGCCACTGTGGTTTGGAATTTGGTAAAGGGATGTTTTAACTAAAGTGTCTGTGAATCATCAGGTTTTACATTCTTCAGGTCTGGAAATGTGGCCCTTCTGTAATGACAGGGTGGTGAAATCTGCATTCAAACTGTCTGACAAGAAATTGGTAATGTCAGTCAGATAGGTGTACTTTGTGACCATTTACATTAACTGTGACCTAATCTGAGATTTCCCCTGTAGATTATACACAACACTAAAGAAAGCTTTAGTGTTGTCTTTGGAATCCTTGCCATTTTGTATTTTGAAGCTTGCCTTGTATGTTTATTGAGGGATTGTATTTTCCCAATGATACTGACCAGAGATGTTATCCCTTCTTGGTATGTAACTTTTTTGGTATAACTTCACACCTTCTATTGTATATTTAGTTTATGGCACGGGTCCATGAGACTAATGCACTTTTACTGTATAAGTGAGAATTTCTTGTGTTTGTGATAGCACGGTCCATGCAACCCTGTAGGTTAACAGTGTGCATTACTAAAGGATTATGCAACTGGGACAGTGTTAACCTTAATAATGCAAACCAATGACAGATAGCAACAACAGAATCACCCACAGCACAGTGTCAACCTGTGTCATACACACACATGAGTACTCAAGTTCCAAAATGTGAGTAGTACAATGCATACTGGCCAACAATAGAAACTGTGGAGTGTTAACACTGTCCAATACAGGGCATGTCACCCTGCCCATGTGTCCAATATGCATGTACATACAGACAGTGCACCCCCACCATGTTCACAAATGGACACCTGCAAACCTGTGTTGCACACACCCTACACTTACTGTCCACTGTATAACACATGCTGACACAATTACACACATCAGCCAAGTGGCACATGGGCAAAAAAAAAAACAATTGGAATAAACTCTGGTGAAAACAATACAGCATTTCTAATTACAGCTTTAATGCATCATGCCTGCTCAGCTACACCTTCAAGGATATCATTACCATTTACTGCTGACAACATGCTACACATCCAACCATTGCTATACTTTATTAAAGTCACCCTGTGCATCAGCACCATGTTAGCCTGTTCCTGCATCAATATTACAGATGACAGGAGGTGGCACAGGTTTCATCATATACACAGAGTATGTTGTTGGTTTGCCAGAGCCCTACACTGAGCCATACAATCGACATGTATGTGTGAGTATTGTTATGGGCCAATGTTGATGTAATGAGTGCGGGTATGTGTTTGCCCTAGGTTTCTTTTTTATGTGTGTGTGTGTCTGCATGCACGCAGTTCCACCATGTGGCTGCCATATACGGGGATTTGTGAGACAGCTACAGACTGTACCTGGCAAGCTTTACAGATCACCATCTCTGGCCACGGATACGGAACCTGTGCTTGACAGGGGTGCTACAGACAGTATCAGGTACTAATCCAGATTGGGTACTATCCGAAAAGGTTGACATATGTCCACTGGATCCAGGTCCCTGCTGGGACTGGCCAGAGCCATGTGCACATGATCTGCTAGGACGATCTATGGACAGCCCCCCCCAACATTGCTGAGACTGGTACTCGCACTATGGGACCGGCTGTTACTTGCTGGACGTCCACAGCGACCTCCAGCTGCTGATGTTGCTGGCATACGTCCACATCGATGTCTCAACCGTCCTGCACTGTCCTGACACATGGACATAACATTGTGAAGGACATCCAATGTCTCACCCCAACGTCTATCAATGACCTCAGTGTAGTTACGTATGGCACCTGCTAGGTCACGGATACTGTCATTTACAGAGGTGTTATGAGTCCTCTGTGCCCTTAGTCCCTGTCTGGTGTACCACTCCATTCATGTCTGTGCCTCCATGACAGCCTGGAACATGCATGTGGTAGAAAGAGGTGTGGCACATCTGCCAAGGGCATGATGACCAGCAGTGCTCTGACGAAAACCCCTGGGCATCTGCCTATGTGGTACCATTCCGGACATCTGGCTATGGCTGCTGTGTCCTGATACATGTGCCATAGATGCCACACTGTCCTGGCCAGTGTCAACTGTACACTGTCCCTCAGCTAAGGGCAGTGGTGATGATGGATGTACAGGCAGTATGACTGTGTGCATGGATGGGGTGGAGACTTGTGTACTGTCAACTGGTGGCCCAATAACAGACCCTGACAAACCTGCCTGTGCCTCAACACACCTGTCCTCATCATCACTGCCTGTCTCAGTGACATCAAGTTCCCTGCTGTACTGAACCAGCCCCACTTCTGCACCTGTGAGAGGAAAACAGGAAACACACTTTAAGACTTGAACATGACTTCAGACCACATGCACACATGGGCACACACAAAAATACACTCCTCCCTAAAGCAGGCACACACAAAAATACACTCCTCCCTAAAGCAGACACACACAAAAATACACTCCTCCCTAAAGCAGACACACACAAAAATACACTCCTCCTTAAAGCAGACACACACAAAACCAGCAGTCACAGAACATACACAATAGCAGGTGATGGTGGGGTACAGTATCACAAGTAAAACAGTCATATCACACATGTCAGCATGCAGGACATGTGTTGCTCAACAGCATGCAGTGCAAGTGTAGTCAGTCCTTGTTACTAACAGTATACATGGCTTTGATGCAAGTGTTTTGTTATTAGGTGATGGCCCTCCCCCTGGAACGCAATGCATACATGGACACACCATTGCTGTGCAGGTATTCATCACCCTGTAATGTACTGTGCACCATAACTCACAGGTGTACATACAATTGCTGGATGTGTGTCTGTGTGTCAGATAGGTATCTAATGCTGATTATAGCCTCTGTGTCTTTAGCAAATAATTGTGGACACATTTTTAGCACATGCATGATGAGTATTCACATAACATCATCACTGGTGCATGGATAATTGATGGAATACCATTCGGCCACATACCCGATGCATGGTACTTATGGTGAGTGTAGAGCATATTGTGGACATGCCAGTCTCATCCATGATATGGCATGCTAAAACACAACTGCATATTTAAACACTATACATACCCAATGTGTGTCTTATGATCTAGCCACTCAATAGCATCACAAGACATATATGTGTCAGTTGTGCAAACGGTGATTGGTATGTATACTGTTTAGAGGTGCATATGTGTGCTCACGCAACATTAAGATATATAGCAATGAAAGCTATGTGTAGTACTGTGGTAACAATAACTGGATGGGGTATAGTACCATAGGCCATCATCATGAAGCATCCTGTGGTCACTCAAGGCTACAAATGTTTCCCAAACCAGCACTAATCATGCTGTGCCGGAACTGTACTACCTTGGCTAAATTCACCATTTCACAACCAGTCTTATGTGAGTTTGTAAGGAGGCCAATAAAGAGCATTCCCTGACATGAATGTGTAGTGTGTTGCAGAGTGTTTAAATGCCCCATGATAGGCCTCTACCCCTCAGGTATATTATGTGTAATGTGTGGATGAGATTTTAGATACTGGAGTGTGTCTTTACAGAGGGTTTGGGAATCCTTTATGTGTAGCATGTTAAAATGCTGTGTGTATGACAGAGATGTGTATGTTATGTGCATGGTGAGTATCAACTGTGCCTATCCAATGGTCACTACAGTCTAGCCACATTTGTTTGAGATGGTCTGGGTATCGCATGTGTCTGAGGCAGCTAATCACATTAGTGAGATGTGCGTGCTCTTACACCAAACATGTGCAGCATGCATTATGGGTAGGTGTGTTACATGTGTACATGGCCTACACCTTAACTATGACATGCATTTTTTATTTACAATAATAAATGTAGAACACACTCACCAGCATCTGTCCGCTGCCTTGATGTCACCCCAGAGGGACCTACATAGAGATGAGACAATTTGTCAGTGGCCACAACTGTGGCATTGCTACTGTTTGTTTGAAATCTTACAGTACAACAACAGTTTACATTCACAGGGCTACAGATTATGTTCCAAATGATCAGTATTGCACAACAACAGGCTCCACATCTTTGAATGACACACTCCACATCTCACATATGCATGCTCTACCAATAAAGATAACAGTAGTCTACAGATATGCAATGTTACCTGCATGCTCCATGTGTGCTTGCTGGGTGGCTCCAACATCCATCATGGTGTATGTCTGCTGCTGTTGTTGGGCAGGTGCCAACAGGCTCAGGAGAAGCTCCTCCACTCTGGTGAGTGGGGTGGATATTAACACCACCTCCTGTTGCAAGCTGCTGTCTACGCACATCAGCAGCACACTGACAGACATGTCTGAGAAGATCACACTCTGACAGACATGTCTGATAAGATCACTGCAGTGGTGGCGTACCTGCTCATATGTCCGATTATGCAGGCCTACTTCATTGACCCTGTGAACAACATTTTGCCACACTGCAGTACGCTCCTGCTGTTCCTGACTGATTTGTGAGAACATGAGACGGTAGTGCTTAATCATGCAGCTAGTAATGATATCATCTTCAGCACTACTGTAACTGGTGTTCCTGCAATGGGCCATGATCCCTGGAAGACATAAATACAAAATTGTCTGAGCAAGTCATATGGCACATTTAACATTATACAGTACAGATATCACTGAACTGCCATATATAGCAACCTATAAGATAACCGAGAGTGAAACACTGTAACTGCCACTTATCACTGCTCACCCCACAATTGCTTGGAAGTGCCTTGCTCACTCTCTATCCAATGAGCCATGTTCTGCACAGCAACAAAATAAAACCACTATATAAGACTATACAAGAGTACCTGGCACACTGTATGCAACACGATGCACCACCTAGCCACAGCAGATATACATCAAGTTGATGTGTAAAGAAATATATCATCCATCACAATCAGTGTAAGGTTCAGTAAATGTATTCCTATTATAACACACAACTTGTTAATGGCAAACCCGTGGCCAAAATATGCGCACAATTGGGAATATAGGTCACATACTGCTGTAGTACACTATGAATGCTGCTAGATACGCAGTTATATGTATTACCACACATATGTCAAAGGACATGTTGCAGACATACCCACACACACTTCAGACATAATTACAGGACACAAAGGTATGACAACCCAGATAAGCTTTCAGTGTGTACTATACAGTGCTGTGTGTCAGTACTTATACAACCTTAATCTTGAGAAATGCAATCTGTGATGAATACAGGGAACACACAAAACAGTGGATGCAAGCAATGTGGACATACACCATACTTTGCTGTACAGGCCCAGAGCTTCAAGTAGTACTACAGTACACACAGGATTTGCATTCAACATCGGTACCAATCAGTAATCATAGATGTAGTGCTTTAGCCTCCAATGACACACCCTAGTTAAAACCAAGGGACTTAATCACACTGTATGCAATAGCACTTGTTCTGCCTAGCAACAGAATACACAGCTTTTGCTAGGATCAAAGCAAGGACCCATAATATCATGACATTAACAGTTTCCCACTAAGCTATCCCACAGATACATATATTTGACATTCACAAACATATTGACCATCACAGTCAGTCAACAGTACAGAGAATCTATTGCAACAAGTAGATATAGGTGTGTATGAGTATATATAACTATATATATATATATATATATATATATATATATATATATATATATATATATATATATATACATATACACATCCATTGGTCTACATATACATATATATGTAGGCACATATACATTTAACCTTTCATAGTGAAAATATCAATTATACAAAGGATGTAAGGTGTACAGTAATGTAATAAAATCCCACAGTCTTGGGATAAATGCATTGAAGGCATTCCCAGCCCAGGTAGCTTTAGCAGGCCTTACTGGCTTCAACATTGCAAACTGAACAAACCACCCACAGTGTTTAACCACCACATGTCATATACCAGCACTGTATGCTGTCTTGTTTGTCACACACGAAAACCTACATACAAATATGCGCATACTAACCTTCACCAACATATATATTTCCCCCCTTCACAAACAGTTGCAGTATGTCCCCTGCTCTATGCACATATACATGCATATGACACATATATATTTCTCCGTATATGTGTGGCATACACACACAAGGTCCACACTGTTGTAAGTCCCTGGACCTCACAGCTGAACTGTTGGGTCTTGCTGCAACACAAGCAGGTGTCACATATGAACACACACTAACATTAGGGGAGGGTATATATGGCAACAGATGCTAGATAAGCATACTAGACTGCTACAGCAGTTGCCAATGCTAAGCTACACTTTAACATGACTATCATGCATGTGTTGTTCTGTCACACCCATGTTTATATAATGTCAGCGCTAATCCCCCCCAACAGCCACTGGCCACACAACTGTACAGAACACAGATAACATGGATCAGATCTTTGACATTTAATGCTGAGCTACACATTTCACAGGTATGTCCCACTGCCCACAGGTACACACAGTATTGTCCATAGCAGTAGTTAAGCAGAACATCTGTGCATAAAGAAGTGCTGCTGCCATATATGAATGGTTCACATTATGTAGATTATTCTTCAATAACATCTACTACATGCCAGTAAATACATATGAGTCACATGCCTTTCCTTTGTATAATTTGGTAATATTTCATTTTCCTTTTCTCTGTTTCTCTCCCTCTCTCTCTGTCAGTCTCTGCAATAGAGTGATAGAGTTTGTTGGCAGAGATTGCAGCCTGCTTTTGTAGGAATTTGCACATGAGCATGTGATGGCCTCTGCACCAATTAGTGGTCACCATTTGTTAACTGCATGCAGCCTGCTGTGTAGTAATTGCAATAATCACTGTCATAGCAACCCAGTACTATAAATTGCTGACTCATGTAGGCATGGTCCTTTCAGCATTCCAAGATGGAGATCATCCTTGTTTGCTGTGGACATCATTGTTTAAGACAGAAGGTTGGTATAGCTCTTATATCAGAAGCCAGAGGTGTAGCCAGATATTTACATTTTGTACACATACCTAATGTTGCTGCTTCCAGTACCCACTTGTCAGTGTAGAAATGTACTCACCCTCAAAATGCTACCCCAAGATACATGGAAAGATGTATTTTCTTTTCAACTGTTACAATTAACTGCCATACAAAGCTAGTTATTGAGATGTATTCCTTTGGCACAAGAATTGTTTGTGAACTGCTGTACTGTAAATATTCATTTACTCAGTTCTAAACAGTTTGTGCTTTTTTAGTGTTGACATTAGCACAAGCTGCTCAGAAAAACTGGACACATTTCAGTACAGTGAGTATGCTTACCTACATCCTTGGTAGACCCTGCACACACAGGTATATTCTACATTTGAGTAGGGGTGCAGAAGTACTATTGTGTGGATTTTATCTTACTGGACTTACTGGGTTGCTGTGTACATATTAGTTTATCAAGGCAAGTAGTCTGTCTGCGTAACTCCCAACTGTGGACCTATCCACATGGTAGCCAGAGAATAGCCTGTTATTTTTTGTCTGTGCACCTCACAGGTCTTTTCAGCAATAGAGCAATGGCATTCTTACACTTGGTTGCTACCAGTACATGGCTACATCCATTTGTATTTCAGTGTTGTATTCCTACATAAGGGTATGCTTCCGAAACTCCTTCCAAAGCTGTTTGCACAGTGTACAACAGCAGAAAGGCTAATATGCCCCTGTGTTTCTGCCTCTGCCAGACCTCTCAACCACTCAGGTACATATTTGAACAGACTCAGGGAAAAGTCAAGTAAAAGTCAGGGACAATCAGGGACACCTTTAAAATATTAGTGCCATTAAGTTGAGACATTGGGAGAATCAGAGCATATGAATGAATACACCTTTTCTGAAGTAAAAGAAGTGTCTAACTCTTAATTATTGTCATTATTCATTAAGTGTAATTCACCACCTTTCTGGCCAAAGTCAGTAGTTTTCGGAGGGATTCAGAGGGACAGAGCTAAAATGTGTTTCAATATCAGGGACATCCCTGAATATTAGGGACAGTTGAGAGGTATGGCCTCTACCCTAAACAGATATGCCAGTGTTTGTCCTGCTGTGATACTGTGTGGGGTTGTAAAGTGATGGTGTAACATTATTTCCTGCTAGAATGGCTGCTTCTCTTATCACAGTCATGTAATGTAATCCCACAACAACTGTTGGTCAACATCCACAGAACAAGTTGTGTGGTATGGTATTTCTATTTTTCCTTTACATTCACTCATTCTGATGCATGATATATTTATTTAAGCACCAACTTGGTGTATATCTACCGTGGCTTAGTGGTATTTCATGTTGTGTAGTGTGTGTGCAAGTTCCGGGGTTCGAGACTTACAGAGGTGTTTTATTTTGCTCCTGAGCAGAACAATGGCCCTCACATACAGAGTGACTAAGGCACTTTTAAGCAGTTGTAAGTGGGTTTGCGTGGGTTTGCGCATTGCTTAGCTACTGCTTAATAGTGCTTACTCTCGCTAACCCCCACTCTCATTTCTTTGAAAGAAAAGAAAAGTGGGAAGATATGAAAGTGGTGAAAAAGGGGCACAAAGAGGGAAAGACAGTATGGAAAATAATTCGGGATGTGCAGGACAGGTGTAGGGAAGGTCCATAGCTGCCCATTTCCTCAACAGCAACAGCTGTGCATATGCAATACATTTGGAGGTAGATATAAAACGTTCAACCCCTGAGAGAGGGGTGAGGACAACAAAGTATGTTGTAATGCCAATTAAATAACATTTCATGTGTCCAATGGACATGTGTGCAAAATGGGCAGCTATGAATAGGGCATCATTTTTTTTTTTGGGAGCAGATTGCCCTTTTTTTTTTTTTCCTTCAGGTGAGAGTGGAATGTGGGGTAGGGGAAGTATTTGGGGAGGTAGGTTGGGGAGGTAAACAAACAAGTCAAACAAGATGCATACAGGGGCAGTATATGACACATGCGGTGGGTGAACATCTTTGACGGGGAGGGATGTTTGGAAATCGCAAGCCCATGAGCTCCCATATGGAAACAGTGGAACTGAGGTCCCCACCCATGGGCAGTCACCACTGCACCTTCACGGCCCAGAGGGTGGCTGTGCTGGGGGCTGTGTAGGAGGGGCAGGCTGACCCAGGAGTTGCGCCACTGGACCTCAAGCTGGCGTAAAGGTTCTGCAACAGAACGTTCAATCTCTGTACGCACCACAGCCCGGACCATTCAAAGGGTGATAGGTGGCCCTCCTCTGCCCACGCTTGCATGGGGGGGGGGGGCAGCCCCATCCACTGCAGTGCTTCCACCCGAAGGTGGCACCGGGTCAACGGAGGAGGAGGTCCCAGGCTGAGCACCAGATCTGCTGGTGCCAGGTGCCATGGCCAGCTGAGGTAGGACAGGTGGGTCCGCTGGGACCGGCCTTCTCATACGAACTATGTTTTGAAGAGTTTAATAAAGATATGGGTGAGTAACACTCAACAGCATTCCCAATTAGTTATAGCAGCTTGCAGAAGTATTCCCATTAACCCAACACACCAGATTTTCAACAGTTGAAAAGCAAGCATAACACATGCATATGTAGAACAATAGTGGACATTACAATAGCATGCAGGTTGAATTGATGGAAACAGGCCACCAATATTGTGATATTTTAACAGGGCACATGCATAGAAATAAATGCAAATATTTATAAACCAATAGAACATATATCCCAACAAATGTTTTGAGATTAGACATACCGATTGAGGTGTAGAATTGCATTTTTTGTGCACATACAGTAGGGTAGAAAAAGACAGCTCAATTAACAACTTGTATATCCTTCTAGTTTTCACTACATTCCTATTAACTGCAGTTATATGTCCCTTGCATGTATTATTACACTACCCAGTGTCCTTATATTGTGCCATTGGATTTTGCTAGATCATTATATACATGAGCTGTATCTTACATACAAACTGTCCAAGATGCAGATGTTACTGCAACATATTTTGAGAGTTGCTCACACACACACTACTGCTAAGTTGGTACACTGACAGCTCTACTTTCATATAATTATCTAGATATGTTCAGGTGAAAGTATCAGTTGTATGTTAACAGCTCCCTACATTTCTGGCAGCACACTGACATTTCTGAGGAACACAATACCACGCTACTCATGTGCCAGATTAACCTGTAGATGCTGGGCATGAACCAACAGTTGAGGGCTGTAAATATGCATAAAAGCTACTGGCACTCCCTTCATCCACGTTATATGGGCCTATCCAACTGTGGGTTAACACTGCTTAATACAACACTACTATTTGTAGAATGCAACAGTACAACTATCAAAGAAAATGACATAGATGCACTCCAGGAATTATACATTTATTAAAGGATTATTACACCTTTATTTATTGGGTTAAAACACTTTTTGAAGGCTCTCTCATTTATTTTATATAACAGTACATGCAGAATATTTACTAACCTGCCTGATGACGCAGCCTTTGCAACCTATCTTCATGGGCTTGCTGGTTTATAGCCTGGACACCTGCAGCTGTGAAGTAAATGCAGTGATATTGAGACATACCTATCCATAGTATAGACAAGCATAGCAATTCTTAACTACTTAATACAATGTCTACTTACTCAGTACTGGGGCATTAGGCATCGTACGGGATTCCTGGATCCACTGGTCCAGTTGATCCTCCCTATGTCACTTCAGGTCAGAATAATGGTACCTGACCTGCTCACCAGTCCGAGGACCGAGGAGCACCAGTGGCACTGGTGAGATCATGGGCAAGACTGTTCCAGGCCTCCGTTTTATATTGGGTACCCTGGTACTGGCCCCACAGGAGTCTTTCCTCATGATTGTGGACAAGGAGCCAATCCATTACTTTGGACACCTCAATGCCCCAGCGTTGCGTTCTAAATTGAGTGCCTTCTCCAACACCGGCCATGCTGACTGCAGAAGGAAGCTACAACCAATTATAGCAATTATTCCCGTCTGTGGAGCTTAAATATGCCTCATTTCCCGCACTTATTTGTGATTGGCCTGTTTTGGAAAAACTCAACTGTAGGCATGCCTGCTTAGCTGATGTTGGCAATGTTTAAAATTCCTTTGATAGATGTGTCTGTTGAAAGTGCATGTTTATGAAATGCTGTCATGGCTTAGTAATTAAGTACTGTGACTATAGTGCACAGTATCCTGAGTTCGAGCCCTGTCACTGCTTTTTATTTTCCTACTGACTGGTTAAGGTACAGTAAAGGAGGTGTGGCCATGTTTAACCGACTTTGCTCAACTTTGCCCAACGTTGCTCGATGTTGCCCGACATTGCGCTAGTTAGCGGGGTGCGCAGCTACACGCAAATACATTGTGATTGTGCTGGTTTGTGTGGTGCGCAGCTGCGCGCAAAGATATTGTGCTGGTTAATGCTGTGCACAGCTACACGCAATTGTATTTAAATATGCTCAATACTGGTAAAATGTGCTTAGCAGTACATTATATTGCTTAAAATAAGGTACTCATGCCTCAGAATGCATAACCATTTCACCTTTATATATATATATATATATATATATATATATATATATATATATATATATATATAATTCGTTCACTACTACATTTAACTTTTCAATGCTTTTTACAAAACCTATACATAAAAAATGTCAGGAAATATTTTTGTATACAGATTTCCAACAGAAAATGGAACGTGCAATAGTGGGACTCGAACCGGGAATGCCTCCTCTTTGTGCGAAGGCTCTAATCACTATGCTATCGCTATTTTACTTTGCATATATTTTTCCTATTATCCTCTTCTGGTGTCTAAGCTGCTAACTAGTTAAGCAATGGGCAAACCCGCGCAAACACGAGCAGGTATATCGGATGAAATAAAAAAAAATTAAAAAATCTTTTTGTCAGTTTAATATATGGGGGAGTGTAGTGTTACATTGTGCACATGTGAGCAGACTCGCTCATGTAACTTGAAATTGTGGCATTTCTTCATTGCAGGGGTGTGTATTTTTGGACTGCTCGGCAGTCCGACATGCCCCCTACACTCGTCCACGCTCCGTGTAAGCTTTAGAGTTGAGGCAGCGCGCCCTCATTAATATGCATGGTGTGCTGCCGTCATACTCTTAGACTGGCACTTCCGTGTAAGACTAATCTAGTCTTACACGGAAGATTAGTAAATCCTGGGAAATGTCACTCGTTTTGATAATGGCTGTTCTTCATCTTTTATTTCAAAACAGTTCCTTCCATTGCTCAAAAAACTAAAAAAAGCACAAAAAAAGTCTCACCTGCTTTTCCCTGTAAGGCTGAAAATCTTCCTGCAAGAAGGTCCGAAGATATTTGAAGAACTTGATGCAGCCATTAACTGCATTAAATCTAATAATACTCTAATCTATAATAATCTAATACTTTAATAGCATTCTACCATGTCAAGGTTAAAATAAAGAAAAGAGTGGAGAAGGCAAAGGGTGGGAGGTTACCTTAGAAACACAAGGTGCAGGGTTTGATTCTCACATGGGGTAATTGGCTAGTTTTAAAATTGCCCATAAGTGCAGTTTGCCTAGTATTAACCTATGAACTTATAAAATACTGGAAAAAAAATAGATGAAATGGACTGGGATAGTTCAAGTCTTAAAAGGCTTGCTGAAAATGGTAATTGGAAAACAGCTGAACACAAGAAGAAACTTAAAAATATATATTTTTTACATTATGGACTTTTTATTTTCTTTTTACATAACTTTTTTCTTATGACCCAGAAGTCATAGGTTTTGAAAACGGTTCAACAGGCGAGTGCTGTTCTATTCTTTATTATATAGTGCTTCTAATTTGTGTTTACCTATTAACTAGTTAATTAGATACATTTAATAGCTATTAGTAGTCTATATATATTATTTCCCCTTTACTAGTATTAGTTTTTATATCTTAGCTATTTTAGGTTATAATTTAGCATAAACTTTATATAAGTATACTTTAATAACATTCTACCATGTCAAGGTTAAAATAAAGAAAAGAGTGGAGAAGAGGGAAGCAAAGGAAACATAGTATATAATAATACATTTTAAGCCTTAGATTATTACCCCACAATAGATTAAGCTTTTGAATATATAGGCTGCCCAGGCTTATAATTATAATATTTATAGATGTCAAGAAGTCATTTATTGTTTTAAAGTTTAGTATTCCGGTTGTTGTTTTGTTTCAGTAAATATCACTAGAATGCTTATTAAAACAGTTTAAGCTTTCTTTACCATAATCCCTTTTATATATATATATATATATATATATATATATATATATATATATATATATATATATATATATATATATATATATATATATATATATATATATATATATATATATATATATATATATATATATGTATTCCTTTATAATTATAAATAGTATATGTTGAATATGTTTTTCGAGAATTTTTTTAGAATGGGGATACCCTGAGATATCTTTGATATGTTCTTCATGTTTCACTATTGCAGTCATTACATTTGGGTAATTTGCTGGCAGGTAGCCCACAGTCAGCCTGAATATCAAAGTCTTGGGTCCTGTGTCGGTTGCTGTCTCCTCTTCCATGACATCAGGTTATCAGGGGTATAGAACATGCAGCCGATGCCATTTTCTTTAGTCTTTCTTGACATGGGGTGCCCGAAGCAGAAGCAGTTCGCAAGTGCCGGTTGCCCGATTCCTGAAATTTTCACATTCGAGTTTCAGAACCGAAGTCTTCAATTAAAGCTAAGTACCCCGTTGGGGAAACTTTTTCTTGCTCCTTACCGATGCCAGTAAAAGTTAATAATTGCATTACTTGTGGGAAGCAAATACCTCATAAGGATTTCCATTTGTACTGTATTCCTTGCCTAGGCCCAGATCATAACGTGCCTTGCTGTCGGTTTTGTGCTAGATTTAACCAATGCACTATTAAGCGTCGGTATATGTTTGCATCAAAATATTTTGGAAACAGATTTAACTACCCTAAAATGTCGGCTGATAGCAATCCGACTACCGGAGTTCACAAAAAACGCAAAGAAAAGGAGGACAGAGACAGACCGTCGAGGTCCAAAACCGATGAAGCTTCTTTTGAGCCAGTCGCCATTTCGCCGGTACTCAGTGAGGCACTTTTTCAGCCCCTAATACCCACTACTTTCGAGTCTCAGGCCTCTACTGAGACCCATGTGGAGTCCAGCATGCCGTGAGATTCTCAGAGTATTGTACTCGCGGCTCTCCCCCTCGGATGGGTCCGTAGCCGCTGAGCAGGCACCGGCTTCTGAGGGTGTTTTCAGGCCTCAGCATTTCTATATAAAACCAATGCCAGCTTCAAAAACAAAGACAATAGCAACTTCTAAGGCTAAAAAAACGACGCATGAGCCATGTGCTCAGGCCTCTCTGCCCAAAAAACAGATGATCAAAATGGCTGAAGACTTGATTACCTTGATCAGGGGTTCCCAACCCCCCCTCCCCCCGATAAGAGGCCTAGGCAAGATACTGATTATGAATCTTCAGATCAGGTTTCTATTTCTTCTGATTCCTCTTCTGATCAGGAATTTTCTATACCACCTTATGAGGATTCAGATGCAGAGAAATTCATCCCGTCTGCATCTCCTCCTGAAGATTATTCTTTTGGAGAAACCTTGCACACTTTGAGGGAACATTTTCATTGGGAGAGTCAAGACTTCTCAGAATCAAAAAAGAGGCTTAAGGATTTCCTTCTTCTTCCTCAGCATAGGCCTTTGGGCATACCTCCTGTATTAGACATTGTTGATGATGTGTTTTCGGAATCAAGCATGGCTCCAGATTCCCTACCTCTGGCTCCTAGCAAGCCAGACAGATATTACAGGGTTCCTGACTCCCACAAATTTTTATTCAAAAATCCTGCTGCTGACCCTGAAACTATCTCACAGGATCCCAAAGGTGTAAAGGCCTCAACAGCTAAGAATCCTACCCCCTCTGATAGAGATTCCAGGGTGCTGAATAGATGGGGTAAGAAGGTTTATATGTCTGCAACCTTGACAATTATGGCCTTAAACTGCCAGTTTCATATGCTTAAATATTAACAGCATGTTATGGGATTATTGAAACAGAAAGTTATGTTGATTTCTGAATGTGTGGAAAATAAAGAATTACAGGAATTATTGCATGCAGCAGAACAGGTTGGAAAGCATACTTTGCAATGTGGTTTTGATTCCTTGGAGGCCTCCTGCAGGGCCACAGTTACTGGATCTGTGATTAGAAGGCATGCCTGGCTCAAGGAGCAAAATCTGCCTGATCATGTTAAAGCTAAATTGTTGGATGCACCTGTACAGCATGATACTCTGTTTGGTAATAGGGCAGAAGAGGTTTTAAAGAAAATGGAAGACAAAACTAAGTCTATGCAAACTGAAAAAGACTTCTTTCAAGTGCAGCCACCAAGATTCAGTAGACACTGGCCTACAAAAAAATTGGTCCTTTCCTGTGTCTGACAGAGCCTCATGGGGCAAATCCAGGCGCTCAAAAGGCTCTAGATACCAATCACAGGGTTCTTACAGGTTAAAGCAATGGGGTGCCTCTACCTCCAAATTTGGAGGTAACAAAGCACAATCCTACATTAAACAGTCTGACATCCCACTGCCATCAGCAAGCACTTATCTTTTGACAGCCCCCTTAGGGGGAAAACTAGCACTTCATGCTCAAAATTGGCAGTTAGTAACCCAGGTCAACTGGGTACTAAACATAGTATCCCAGGGATACAGATTTCATTTCCATACCTTGCCAATTCCAAACGGTTGGCCAGATCTGCCACAAAATCAATGGGCAGAGGCACAGAAACAAATTACGTCCCTCATGGATATGGGGACTATTCAGCCAGTACCAGAACAAGAAAAAGGACAAGGGTTTTACTCAACTGTTCTTGGTACCCAGAAAAGATGATGCCTGGCATCCAGTACTGGATTTATTGATTTTGAACACTTTCTTGGACATCCCAAAATTCAAAATGCTGACTTTGCAAAAACTTCTGCCCTTGCTGGTCAAGAACGCTTGGCTAGTGACTCTAGACATAAGGCATGCCTGCATATCCCAATAAGGGAATTGTGCAGAAGATACCGCCGCTTCAAAGCTGGTTTTATGCATTACCAATTCTCTGCACTGCCCTTTGGCTTATCTACTGTGCCCAGGGTCTTTACAAATTGCTTGGCACCAGTAATTGCGTTTTGCAGACAAAGAAGCATACAAATCTATCCTTACTTTGACGACTGTCTCATTCAAGCAAAAAACAAGGACATTCTTCTTCAACATCTGGCATTTGTAAAAAGGTTTCTAATATACCTAGGGTACACAATAAATGAAAAGAAATCACAACTGGTACCCTCTCAAAAGATTACATTCCTGGGTGCAAGCTTGAATACAACTGCCCAGATGGCTTACCTTACGCCAGACAAACAAAGGCAACTGACTATTTACTTCAAACAGATGGCAACAAAAACCCAGTTATCTGCAAGACAAATTCTGCAGGCTTTGGGGTTCGTGGCATTCTGCATTCTACTAATTCCATATGCAAGACTGCATATGAGGAAACTACAGAGGTATCTAAAAAGTTTATGGAGTCAACATTGTCACAGTCTGGAAACAATGATTACTCTCATTCCCTGCCTACAACAGGAGTTCCTTTGATGGGCAGAGACATGTCACCAGAACATGGACAGTCTTTCACTCTATCCCCTGCCAACCAAACCCTAACTACGGATGCATCAGACTATGCTTGGGGGGCCCACCTGGTGGGGAGATGCATTCAGGGCATATGGAGCCCAAAACAAATGCATCTGCATATCAACCAGAAAGAGATGTTAGCTTTTCAGAATGCCCTGACAGCCTTCAAGGACTTAATTCATCCAGGACAACTACTGATAAAGACAGACAGCACCACAGTTATGTTGTACGTAAACAAGCAGGGGGGTACACATTCCTACCCCCTTTGCAGACTAGCCATGGCATTGTGGGACACAGCCTTGACTTACCAAGTACGTCTTCAAGCTCAATTCCTGCCAGGAAAACAAAATACTCTGGCAAGCGACCTAAGCAGAAATCTTATGGACCCTCAAGAGTGGAAACTGGATCCACAAGTCTTCAACATGATAACAGATAAATGGGGGAGCCCGGACATAGATCTGTTGGCCTCTCCCCAGAATTATCAGCAGGACAAATTCTGCACAAGGACTTATCACAGACAAGCATGGAAAGTGGATGCCCTATCCTTCAGTTGGAAAAACCTATCAGTCTATGCCTTTCCTCCTCTTCCTCTTCTTCCCAAGGTCTTATTAAAGGTCAGACAGGAAAAACCAAAAATGATCCTAATTGCCTGGGACTGGCCTCACCAGCACCCAATTCAAAGGAATATTTCTCAACTCCCTCCTTGGTACTTCCCTCAAATACCTCATCTACTGTCTCAGCAGAACAATCAAATTCTGCACAATCAGCTCCAAACTCTGAACCTGGCAGCATGGCTGATCATGTAATTATTCAAACAACACCTCTCAGTAAATCTGTGATGGATGTCATTTTGGAAGCCAGAAGGCCTAGTACTAGCTAGAAAATCTTATGCTGATAAATGGAAGAGATTCTGTGCCTGGAACCAAGCACAAGGGATGGACAAAGCAAAGCCAAATATTCCTCAGATTTTACAATACTTGACTGAGATGCTTGACAAGGGCCTATCATTTTCATCAATAAAAATCCATGCCTCTGCCATCTCGACTCATTACAACACAGAGCCTCCCATAAGATCACCAATTCCTGCATGGGACCTCAATTTTGTGTTGGAAAAGCTCACCCTGCCTCCATTTGACCAGCAGCTACTGCAGATATAAAGTTTTTTATCTTGGAAAACAGCTTTCCTTCTGGCAATCACTTTAGCAAGAAGGGTTTCAGAACTACATGCCCTCATGGCTGTGGAGCCTTTTATTATATTTTACCCAGACAGGGTGTCCCTCAGGACCAATCCTTCCTTTATGCCTAAGGTGGTATCCAGTGTGGCTCTTAACCAAACTATTCACCTGCCAACTTTTTACCCAAATCTGCAGAACAAAGGGGAGCAGATTCTGCATCCCTTGGACGTACACAGACAACTAAGATTCTACTTAAACAGGACCAAATCTCTAAGAAAGTCTGAGCAGCTACTGGTGGCATTTGCTGCATGATCAGAGGGAAAGGCTATTTCAAAGCAGACTATTTCAAAGTGGATAAGCCACTGCATTCATTTCTGCTATTTGCATCATGGTAAACCGGTGCCCAAGGGAATCAGGTCACATTCCACCAGGGCTGCATCTACTTCAGCAGGGGTGCCAACCAAAGCCATTCTAGAAGCTGCTACTTGGAGCTCTGTTCATACTTTTACAAAGCATTATCATTTGCCTCTCTTCTCTAAGTCCAGGGCAGGCTTTGCCACTGCAGTTCTGCAGGGCCTTATAGCCATTCCTAATGCTATTTAGTGCCAGCCTCCCATCCATAGCTTTGGGATTCTACCCAAATGTAATGACTTCAACAGTGAAACACGAAGAACATAGTACAGTTGTGTACACTTACCATAAATGTAGATGTTCAAGTGTATTCACTGTTGCAGTCCAGGTTACCCACCCGCCATCCCCCTTTTTTCTAGAACTTCACTTTCCTTCACTATATTCTACAACCTTTGTGGTGTATTTGCTTTTACATGAAGGTAAAGTTTGTTGTTACAATTGCATATATATATATATATATATATATATATATATATATATATATATATAGATATTTTTGCTCCCCATTTGGGGGGCACCTGACATCTGGGGCAAGAAAAACTAAAGAAAATGGTGTCGGCTGCATGTTTCATACCCCTGACAACCTGACGTCATGGAAGAGGAGACAGCAACTGACGCAGGACTCAAGACTTTGATATTCAGGCCGACTGAGGGCAACCTGCCAGCAGATTACCCAAATGTAATGACTGCAACAGTGAATACACTCGAACATCTACATTTATGGTAAGTGTACACAACTGTACTTTCCTTTGGGTTGCTATTTAATGTAATTAATTATGTATCTTTGTTATGTAGCTGCAATTTGCTTACTTTTGCATATCCTTTTTGTATGCCCTTGTGGTTTTCATTGAAAGTTTTGGCATAATAACTCCATTTCATATGTTTTTGGCTAGTGTAGCTCATATTTTGTTGGCTTTGTTCATTAGTGGGTTTGGCTTTGTAGCGGACCCGAAGATTCAAGAATCCGAGGATGTTTTTTTTTTTCCCCCCTTCATTTTTATCTTCTCTGGTACTTGATGAGAGCTCTAACTGTTGCTGGACTGTCTCGTGTAGCTCTCGAGCCATTGTAAGCCTTGATTTGAAGCCAGGAAAGCTTTCAGTTTCCTGCTTAAAAAATTGAAGTTTTTCTTTTTTTCATCTTCAACCTGGCGATTTAACCGCACACTTCTCCGAACAGCTGCAAGAACTGCATGATGTCACTGATGACTCAACGTTCTTTCTAAAAAGGAAGTAACTAATTCTTAAAGCCTTTTTGGACATGTATAAGCATTTTTTTATTTTTATTTTTTTTTTTTATTACTGTAAAGATATTTATGTACTGTGGAGTAAAGCAAAAATGTATACAGTTGCAGATCCTGACACAGCCAATACTATTTTGTATTTATACATAAATAGTACAACATAAATAGGACAGAATACATGGAGTATAACAGGTAGAGTTCATTTGCAGTATATTAGTGTTTATTTTGCAACTGTTCTAGAAATAATGCTCTTTAATAACTTCTTGTCTACTAAATTTAAACACTTTGATACACTAGTGTTAATAATAATTTTAGTAGATCCCAGGAAGTGTAATACAATTGGTATCTATTTGGCTTTGTGTACATTACTGTGTAAACTGCCCTTCTAATTCTGCTTAGCAGAGTAACACACTGAATGATTACCTCAAAGAAACTTATTAATTAATCTTTACTGATACATTGATTTTAGATTTGTCTCACAGACTTTATATAGGGATTCAATGAATGAATGGCTCAGAGCCATTTATGAGATGAGCTAACACTCATACAAGATACTTTAATAATTTACATTTAGTACAAAGAACTCTATTCATTATACTGGTTTTGGGTTCTATTTTATTACTTTGTCTTGAGACGTGATTGAAGCATAAGATATGTTTAACTGCTTAGTTGTCAAAATAGATAATATTTGTGTATGTGTGCTATTGCAACCACACTCAATCTTACTATGTTTAGTTATCTGTGAAGATCTTTTACACTCATGGCCCTTTATTTGATGTTTTAAATGCTTTTATAATAGTCAAATAATACCTTTTTTTGTGAAGTTCCATTATATGCCACATATCCCTTTCATTTTAATCCGAAAGCCGCATTGTTGCAATAATGTGCCGTGTCACTGAGAGCCTTAATTTTGTTTGTAAATAATAAAATGCATTAGTGGGGAGAATAGATGAAAGTTCCATATTCTTACCTGTAAATTCTCCAGATTAACTTAGATAGACATATGTTTTACCTCATTTTTGTGGAGGAATATTTAAAATTGGTTCATGTGATTGGAGCTTTCATAACACTTTTAGTGTAAGGAGGTTGTTTATTTTGGACACTCCTAGGGCAGTTCATATAATTCTGTTTCCAAAACAGAAATATACCCTTGTGGTAAATGATTGACAACAACAATTTATATTATGTGTGTATGCACAAATGTAATTTCTGTTATATCTGTTTCTCACATAAGAACTCTGTCCAGTCACATATTGTTTAATATTTTAGTTAGGGTACATATATCTTTATACAATCTGTTCATTTTGCTTTGTCAGAGATATGTGTATAAGTGTGAGATGTTTATGCTGTGGTTGTGACAATACACAGATTCCAAACAAATTAATAAGTAAATACTTCTAACACTGGTTTAGTGGTTGTGACATTCTTGAATAGATGATTTACATGCATATTAATAAGCCATGTTTCTAACAAGGAAATAGTTCATATTTCAGGCAGAGCATGATAGAAACTTGCTGCTAGTAGGAATGTTAATTTGAGTGATTAGTGTCACTCAAATTAGGAGTTTATAACTCCAGGTGGGTTTTAAAAGGTTTTATTGTTAGATGTTTTTGTTATAATTCCTTGATAATTTTTCAGATGTTCACAAAATATGTATAGTTGAAAGTTATTTAAATATTTGTAATCTTAAACCATTTTTTGTATAGTATAGTATATAAACTGTTGTATCCCTTTATTTTTTTATTTCAATTCATAAACTAAAAATTAATAGAAATTTTAGTCAACATACATTTCAACACAACAAATTTACAACATGGCATCACTTCATTATATTTATCTTAATATAAGTGACTTAATAACCCTAACAAGAGAAGATCTTTGAATAAATATCTTCAATTACATAATTCACAATTCATTTTTCTCCAAGAAACTCATTTGACAGAAAATGACATTTCCAAATTAGAATCTAAATCTTTCTCAATTCTTGTTAGTTCTGAACATTCACAAAAAATAAGAGGTGTAGCAATACAGTGGAATAACAAATTACCACAACAAAAAATAATAGACACATATAAAGATAATAAAGGTATGGTAGCTTCTATTATCATACAATTTAATAATTTAATATTCACTCTAATAAACATCTACTGGATTCCTGGCTTTGGACAGACATCAGCACAACAACATATTGATCATATTATTCAATTTTCTAAGGGTAATATTATTTTAGCTGGTGATTTTAATTGTATTTTTAGTAGTTCTGATTCTTCGTTTTAGGATAAAAGAAAAGTTTTGAGTTTAGCTACGTTATTAAGAGTTTTCCAATTCCTTTTTATTAAAGGACTTTGATAATTATGCTGACCCAAAGTCACTTTTCTATGCATTCTTTTTCACACATACATAACACACATTCAAGAATAGATACAGTTTTTATTACAAATAGCTTAATAGATTATTTAAGTAATGTAAAAGTGATTACATGTCCCTTCTTGGATCACAATTCTCTAACATTTGATATATGTATTCATACTAATGCCATTGCTCAAATAAAACAAATGTCATCATATATTACAAAATTAAAATATTTCAACACCTTCATATTACAAGAAGTTCATAGTTTTTTAGAATTTAATACGAACAATAATACATCTGAAATTTTAATTTGGGATGCAGTGAAGGCATATCTATATGGCAGAATAATTGATTGGTATAAGAAAATAAATACTTTTATAAGATAAAGACTTAAACGAGATACAAACAAAACTAGATACCTTAAATCTTGATTTATCAAAAAACCCACAAGAAAAATCTAAATTGGATGAACTAAAAACCTAAAATAAGAAATACCTTCAGATCCTTAATAAGATTAGTTTAGAGAAATATAAATGTATTAATTGTTCAATGAATCCAAGATCTTTGAATATTTTATCCAATAAAGTAAAAATATTGAATACATTCAATCACATTAAAGCAATATATTCACCTCAGAAGAAAAAATAGTATCTGATTTGCATAATATATTAATTGAATTCAGAAATTTTTTTCTTAATTTAAACCAGTCTTTTACATTAATAAACTCAAAGAAAGAAATGCAAGCCTTTATTCGAAAAACTCTAAAAATAGATTAACAAATGAACAAATGAAGTTACTTGATAAGCAAATTACTTTAAATGACATTCAAGAACAAATTAATACTCTCAAACAAAATAAAGCACCTGGTAATGATGGCATTATTCCAGAAATTAAAGCACTAACTTTATTACTTTCAGTTTTTAACACTGTACAAAATAAAAATATTATCCCCACATGGAAATATACATTAATTTCTCTTATCTTAAAGCCCGAAAAAGACTCTATAAAATGTAATTCATACAGACCTATCTTGTTACTAAATACAGACTATGAAATATTTATGTCTATATATGCAAAGAGACTTAAGGTATTTCTTCCCAACTTAGTAGATGAAGACCAAACAGGTTTCATAATAAACAGAAAAACTTATGATAATATTAAAAGAGTAATAACTTTAATTGAGTCAACTAAAACCCTAAAAAATTATTTAACTATAGCTAGATATAAATTGTGCTTTTGAAACTATTTGGGATTACTTATTTATTTTTTTACATTAACTCAATTTCTCAAACAATTTTATATATCTTATTACCCAGTTATATATAGGCTCACAAGCATATGTCAAAATTGGTTCTAAAATATCTCAGTACATACCTATTACTAAAGGAACTAAACAAGGTTGTCCTTTATCCCCTCTATTATTTACCTTGGTTATGGAGCCCTGGGCAAACTTGATTAGAGATAATAGTAATATTAAAGGTTTTAAGTCTTAACAAAACCTCACTTATTCAGATGTTTGCAGATGACATTTTGATTACCTTGGGTGGTAAAAATCCAACAATTCAAGAATTATTTAATGATATATATTATTTCCAAAAAAATTCAGGTCTCACATTTAATCATAATAAAACACAAATGTTATTATCTGGTTCAAAAAATATAATATTCAAAATGAATTTGAAAAATATATACCACAATCCCAGCAAATAAAATATCTAGGAATAGTTATTGCCAATAGTTTAAAAGAAATTCAGAAATTGAACTTTGATAAAAGTTTAACAGAAATATATAACTTAATACATAAATGGTTTAAATAAAAATTTCAATAGAGCAAAAGTTGTCCATTATAAAGATGATTCTTTTACCAAAAATTCTATACATAATTCAATCTATTTCTATACCTCCATCTTATGCAATAACTAAAAAGTTTAATACTATCATTAAAAAATCCTATAGTATCTAATTAAACCCAGAATTTCTTTAACATACCATATGCATAGTTGGGATAATGCAGGCATTGCATTACCAAACTTAGAAATGTACTCAATTTCCTCAGCTATTAAGGCAATGTTGTATCTTATAGATAGTAAATATTCAGTAAAATGAAAATATTTTATCCTATCTTCCTCGCTAAATTTAAATAATAGTAATGACCATTTTAAGTTAAAATTAATAAATAATACATTCATATGGGAATTAAAGGAACATTTTTCTTTATGCCCTACCCAAACTTTTACATCAAATTATATTAATATGATTTTAAAATCCTTTAAAATGTTATTCATAGGTTCCAATCCTATGAAAATTGGCCATTCCTCATTTTCCCTGTAGCATATACACAGTGGGTTATCTTCTCCACAAAATTTCATAAAATGTCAATATTTGAGCAGAAACAATTGCTTTATTGGCATCAATTGGTAAAGAATAATGAATTACAATCCAGCAATACCTTATTGGAAGAAAATGACCTTGACTCTTCACTATGGCTTGACCTACAAGAAGGTAGAAATTATATTAAAAATAAACTTGATTTAATACCTTCTTCAGTTAAAAATTTAATTCCCAAATTCATTTAATACTTGTTCTCAACAGAACAATTTAATTAAAATTAACCTGCTTTTATATATATATATATATATATATATATATAACTATTAAATCAGACTTTGATATATTCCGTGATAATTATTTATTTATTTATTTAAATTTGTTGACCGGGAGTGTCCGACTGGACGTAGGTCCATTTTCAGCGGAGGCCCGGGGAGAAAAGCTCCACAGTTAAAATAAACAGACAGTATTTACATTGGATTACATAGTGATTAACAATTTACATAGCAATTACTTACAACATATTTACAGATGAAGAACATAGTACATCAGTAGACAATTAGAATCTTTATCTGTGAAGTGCTTACCAGACATTAACAAATGTTACAAGGAGAAGAAGTTCGTGCTGTATAATAAGTACTGGCTTATGAGCATCTGAGCTTGCTATAATCAAGGTAGTTAGTGGAGTGGAAAGAAAGGTAGTGGTTGGATGGGGTGGATGATATTAGAGTGGGAGTTGCAAGGGCATAGTCAGCATGTTTTTATTATTAATTATTGGAAGTATTTTTATGAAATTAATAACTATAACCCCTCAGATAAGGATAAATTGAATTTTCTTCAGTCTGCAGGTAAAACTACTACTTCACGTAAATGGAGAATGTTTACCTGGATATTTTTAAATAGATCATTCATCACTCCACATAAAATAAATAAGATGTTTAAAGAAGATATATCGTGTTGGAAATGTTTGGAGGTTCAGAATGCTGATTGGGCACATATTTTCTATGAATGTTCACATATGACAAAATATTAGGAAGATATCAATAATTTCTTACAAGCAATATTCACTGACAATTTCCTGCTTACAATGTCATCAGTTTTATTTAATTCACCAATATTCACTGACAATTTCCTGCTTACAAAGTCATTAGTTTTATTTAATTCACCAATTCCATCCTGTGTAAAATCAAGCAAATATTCACTTCTTTGATCTGTACTGTTCATAGCCAGGAAAGAAATTATAGAAATTGGAAATCATCACACTCTCCTTCTTTTCAAAACTTTAAAGATCTTCTCTTGGAAGTATCCAGGTTAGAATCATTGACAATCAAGTCTAGATATTCTAGGAATACAGCAATAATACAACCAATTGTTGAATATAATTGATTTATTTGAAAAACTATAGCTTAAATTTATTAGTCAGCTCTTATATATTTGATTTTGAATTGTTTTATTTGTATATAGTATACTGAACATTTTTGTACATAGTTCATTGTGTTTATCTGTTATGTTAGAAGTTTGGTTTTTATTTTAATTCATTATAAAATATGTTCAATTCTATGTTAATAATTGTATGTTTCAGAAATGACTTTAATAAAACTTTTTTCAAAAAAAGAAAATGCACTGAAGCATACGATTCCTTCCAAATGCATTGAAACTTGATTCCTTGAAAATGCATCAAAACTCATTTGTTACTACTTTTGGTAGTTTATGTGTAGGATTCAAGTTTTTGTTTCCTGCAGCCAAGGTGTACTGGGTTTGAGTCTGAGGAAATTTGCTAACTTTCATAGGTCTCAAATGTCCAGATATTTGCCTCACATTTTTGGTTTGTTCCTCATGAAATGTGTGGTTGTCTGTCTGGTAGATCACTGAAGATTGAAGTTTCCAAACAATGGCATACATTCAAGTTTCAGACTTTATGTTGTTCAGAAAATGCATGCTAACACAAATCCTGTTATTCTAGCAGCATTCAAAGTTTATAAAATCAATATGTAAAATGTGCCCCTATTTTTTGCCCTCTGCCCCCCCCCCCCCAATTATTTTTGGCTTTGTCTAGATTTCTTGTGCTAAGAGGTTGAGAGGTATATATGTTACGGTTCTGAAGCAAATGAAATGTGCATGTTGCAAAAATAATTACTGACAATTTTCACACTGTTTGGACATAATTCTAATATATTAAAAAAGGCAAAAAAATCTTATTTTGAAAGTTAGAAAACAACACGCAAATAAACAGGAAATAGTAGTCTGTGTCACCCAGAATAATAAACTCAGAATAATGTGCCAGAACTTCAAAAGTAAAGGAGAAAACAGACTGCATTAAAATGAAGATATGATTAAGCACAGACTTGTTTGTGTCTTTCGGCTTTTCCCGGTTAGGGGTCGCCACAGCAGAACTCCGGTACGCTAATGATTGGCAGTAGAGTTTTACATGCTGGCTTGCCAGGCCTAACGCACAACCTTCAACGAAGGAACGCCCATTCACGCATGTCGCCACACAGAAGACGCTGTAACTGAGAATCAAACAGGCAACGTCTAACTGTGAGGTGACAACACTACCACAGCACCACCAATGATTAAGCACAGACTAAGGAACAGTAAATGGTATAAAAGAGTTTAGTAGAAAATTAGCTGTAGACATCTCAGAAAGATTGCATCCTAGCAGGAAATGAGCTACACACATGTTGAGACAAATAAGTCTATGGCTAGTATACAAGGTGTCATTCTTCATTATAAAACATGGATTTTTGTTATTTTATTATTTTTATCCCAGCCTCAACACATATTCCTTTCTATGTTGTCCTTCCTGTATCCTGGGGGTTAAGGAAAGCCAGGCTTATAACAATATTCCAAATATGTTGCTAGTTTTGGGCTTTTGTCCCCACATTAGTTTAGGCTTTGTCCAGATTTGAGCGGTATGCTAACTAACACACACACACACACACACACACACACACACTTGTATTTAAATTCCACTTGGAAAAGTGGAAAAAGGAACGTCAGGATGGTGGAATGCCAAAAACGAGTATGCATCAGGTGCATGTGTTGACACACACTGGGAAGCACAGACAGAGCATTCTTAAAGAAGAATGCTCTTAAGGGCTCTAGCTCTAGTTTTAGTTCAAGCTCTTTGCATCTTAAATGCGAAAAGGTTTTAAAAGGCATGGCTGCACCTCTTTATTGTTTCCACTGGCAGACTGCAGCCTTGACACCCCCCCCCACCACCATTAGCGTGACTCTGCTGTGTTTTTTTTTTTATGAATGTGGATATAGAAAAAGCATGTGATGAAGTGTCAGATGCAGCTGTATTGCAAATGCTGTTAGATTTGGAAGTAAGCTCCAAGGTTTATGCTTGCATTAGTTCTCCATATAAAACATTCAGTTAAGAGAAATGGTGGGTAGATTTTTGAATGAGGAAGTGTCATGTGGAGGTGGATTCGTGATGGCTGACCCTTAGATCCATTACTAACTGGTTTAGATGTGGTTTGTGTTATCCATTAACGTAAGAAGAAATGGGCTTTTTTGATAATGTAAAATTCCCAGCCATATTTATCAGATGCAAACTATATGGTATTGCATGTAGAAAAGTGAAGTCAGGTAGAAAGAAAAATGAAAGCACATGTACAAAAATTTCTGGTCAGTTTGGCTTGGATGTAAACCATAACAAAGCATTGGGAGGTAGTAATTCAGACAATGACAGAGTATTTTTTTTCTTTTTTTTTGTAAAATGACTAGACATTTTCATTAGACAGAAATATATTCTTTATCAAAATATATGTATTAGGCATTGGCAACTTTATTATGCAAGTCTTTTTATGCCCTGAAGAGTCAGACAGTTGATTGGGATTTTTTATTTTAGGGGGGGGGGGGGGCTAAGGAAAATCACTTAAATCCTATCAAGAGAGTAATATTGTACCAGAACCCATGGAAAGGGGAATTGAATGTGATTCATCTTAAGTTTCATTTATTTTTTTTATCTAATCATTCATTTTATTCGCATTGACAATATTTTTTGGGTCAATATTTAGAATTTCTTTGGATACTATTAAAGGAGTAACATACATAGTTAAGGCCTTTGAAATAGAAGGCAAAATGTTATGAAGCGGGATCAAACAAAAATAGAAACTCATTGCAGACATTTCTGAGTCAAAAAGAAGAGTTTTGGTTGCCCATATCATATGCACAATCACTTTAAACCGATTGTGACAAGTACTGCAAGTGATGCATCAGAAAAATTTCTGATAATTGTAATGAATCCTGTTGTACAAATTCTGGAAATACTTAATTCAGCACTTAGGACAACAAAGACTTTTGGTGGGGGCTGGATGAAATATAAAAGTAAACAAATGAAGAATGAAGGTAGGGGGAGTCAATTTTTCTTGTACTTGTTATGTATGAGTATGCCAATGTTTTAAAGGAATTATTTCAAAAACACAAATATTCATGGTTTAGTTCTCCTAGTAGTTCATACATAGATATTTCTATTTGCTTTGGAGTTCACAATGGTAAACTTTCATCAAACAAACAAATTACTTTTTGGATGCATGTTTTGTGGCAAATGTGGATATTCATTATCATCTTATGTGTGATAAGAAATTGGCAAGTATTGGGGAAATGGCAAGTATTGGACATGTGCTCTGATGTTTTGAGACTTGCTTATCATTTTTCTTATTTTAGTGAGGTTTTTTAGTATATAACGCTGTACGTATTGCTTATGTCTTTTTGTAATAAGTTAAACATAACTCCTACTCTTTTCATTGTATGCCACGGAATCTTTTACATTAACATGAGCTGCCTTGATGCCAAGAAAATGGGGCCTCAGTTTAAAGTGTAGCCTAAAAGGTATCATACTGACAAGTTCAGCCATTTCTTAAGCTGCTCTGTGCTTTCAGTAATGGCAATGAATCTACATGCATGGTCGTATGTTGTGATAACAAACCCCAGTCCTCAGTAATGGAGAATAAATCTATGTGCATGGTCATATGTTGTGATAACAGAACCCCAGTCCTCAGTAATGCAGAATGAATCTACGTGCATGGTCGCATGTTGTGATAACAGAACTCCAGTCCTCAGTAATGGAGAATGAATCTACATGCATGGTCGTATGTTGCGATAATAGAAAGCCAGTCCTCAGTAATAGAGAATGAATCTATGTGCATATTCGCATGTTGTGATAACAGAACCCCAGTCCTCAGTAGTGGAGATGAATCTACATGCATGGTCGCATGTTGTGATAACAGAACCCCAGTCCTCACACACACACACACACACATGCAGAGCTCTCCTCAATGACCAGATATATCAGAAAGGAAGAATGAAAGCCCAGCAACTATGTCTAAGTATGATGCTAGCCTGGTTTCTGTTTCTTACAACGTTGATAGTATCCTGGCTCCTTTTATGCATCCTGCCAAAGACACTACTAAGCATGCTTGCCAAGTGCCTGTTTTTCAACCAGCTGCAGCTTAGGGTTTTGTCAGAGGAGAACCTGGCAATGTCTGCATTTCTGCATTATGTGTTAATTAGCAGGTGTGGTATGATCTTGTTATAGTTGACAATTCAATGAATTAATTTAATACAGTACATCTGTTGTTGTCCATATTTCAGGGACTCATGATCACTAACATAAAGTGTATCGAGAGTCTTCTGATACCTTGGAACTTATTCAACATACTACTACAAAAAAGGCATACATGCAAATCTGATGCAAATAATGTAGCTCATCTCATAATGTGATGTCACAAAGCCAACATCTCACCTCAGAGGTAAACATACTTTGCAAAGCAGAAATGCTGTTGCCAGCCCTAAATGCAATCATACATGCTCAGCCATGGATGCCTTCTAACCACTGTAGTCTAGTCTCTCCTAAATTCATCTTGTTAATAAAATACTTTTACTGACAAGTGGCTTTGATTAACTATAGTATTATACTGTATGTGTAATTCATTTTAAAGCTCATTGTAATAACCATGTGCCTCTGTTTTCTGCTAAAACCTTAAGCCTGTTGTTAAATCAACCTCACTGGTCCGGTACCTACTTTCAGTCTCTGGTCTGGTCAGAAAGAGAACAGTATTTGCACAGAACAAAGAACATAAAGAACAGCAGTTGTTTGGGCTTGGAAAAACACCACAAAAGCACTAGTACTTATAAAGTATTAAGCACACAGTTTCTTATTTTATTTATTTTATTTATTTTACATTTGTTGACCGGGATAGTCCGACTGGATGCATGTCCATTTTCAGCGGAGGCCCGGGGAGAAAAGCTCCAAGGGTAAGCAGATACAGCATTAAATAATACCAGCATTACATATTACAAACAGACTATTTACAGAGAGTACATAAGTAAGCAAGTTAAACAAGTTCAACAGGTTAAAGTTAGTCCTGAGCACAAGTCAGGATTAAATTAAATTACACAGTAAACTGGTTAACAGATTTTTACACATTTTAGAGAGAGTTAGCCAGGCTTGATACATTGACATAGCCAGTAGATGTAATAAATTCACTCTCTTTACAGCCACCTTTATTGAGTCCATCATTTTATTGTAGATACTGTATAATCTAGTCCTTTGTTTTGACTCTTGCAGGATGATCAGACTTGTGAAACTAGAACCAGAAGCAGGAGTTTTGCTTTACCTTGTTTAGTAACTGCAGAGCTGCTGTAAAACAATCTCCATGATGAGCATTGCTGAAATTGCATTTTGCAGTCACTTTGATCACATTTGAACAGCAGTCTTGCATATATTTCACCTGCAAGACAACAACAGGAAAGTAAAAATACATAAAAGTGTTTTGCATAAACACATATGGCGTCTGAAGTGTATTGGCAGCACATACTACAAAATCATGGATCTCTTTTTAACGCAAAAGTTTTAACCAAAGAATTAAGCTATTTTGATTTTTCTAGTAAAAGCACCAGTTTTATCTACAATAAAATGATGGACTCAATAAAGCTAGCTGTAAAGAGAGTGAATTTTGTCATTACATCTACTGATAAAAAACTGATACAGTGATTGATGTAAATTAGTATATACAATAGCATTTCAACATATCCATCCTCCCCAACCCTTTTATTCCCCATTTTTACACATAGAGCTGGGGTGGCACTTTAACTGTTGTGTGGTTAGCCATGCTATGTTTGTTCTTTCACACCACACACATGCATATGCAGTCACACCTATGGCCAATTTAGTGTGTCCAATACACCTACTGCATGTCTTTGGAATGTGGGAGGAAACTGTAGCATCCAGAGAAATCCCATGGGAACACAGGAAGGGCATACAGACTCTACACAGAAGTCACTTCAACCATGAATCGAACCAGAGAACCTCTTGGTCATTTTTGTAATCACGCAGACACTCACAAAGCTCCTGCTATATCAGCGTTCAGTTGTGGAGGAGAGTAAATCAAGAAGAGATGGTAAACAATGTAATATTTAAAAAATTCACTCACACACACACACACACACACACACACACACACACACACACACACACACACACACACACACAAACACGTAAAGCAAGTAGAAGTGGTATTAAAATACATTTATAAACAAACTGTATATGACTAAGCTGATGAAGAGAAAGCAAAATGTATTCTATTAGTTTGTGCAGTTTTGAGTGAGACATTCCTTATGATGGTCTGTCTAATAGTCTTCCAGAAAGTAAAAATTACTTCAGCTGATCTTTTTGAAACAAAGGAAATCAGAGGAAGAGGTAGGTGTTTTGTGGAACATGTTAAACTTACACTGTATGGGTGGATGAGACCATAGGATTCTAGAGAACCCAGACGTGGATGGAAGGCTATACCTATAGGAGGAGCATTGCATGTAATTTACTGAACAGGATAGTCTCAGTTCTGGCTTTGATACAGCAGTACACACCATGACATGACACTTAACATCCTCACCTAGCCTGCAGCCAACCCATTCTTCCACAGAGCAACTGTTGGATGCTTTCCCTCTTTTTACTATTCCTTTAAATCCCACTTGACAGCGCCAGTAAGGTAAACTTGGAGTGAGTGAATTTTATCATGGATTCCCATAAGTCTCACATTCCTTCTTTTCTATCTCACCTGCAAACATTATAAATACCCCTCTTGCCTTTACTTTTTTTTTCCAGATTTATGGATGACAACCATAGCCCCCTCCCCATTACAAACCAAAAACAACCATTCAACAAATCTTGGTCGTGTCAGACCTGTTTCTTGCTTCTCCTCTCTCTGCAGTCTATTTATTAAAATAATGTCCAATTTTAGGAAAGATAAAACAAAAGTCTGAGAATCCATTAGGGGTGCACCTTCAAGATAATTGAGAGTTATGGTCTGGTAAATGATAGTTCCTAGGTGTTGCTAACACTTCTATGCCTGTCAAAAATCTGCAAGTAATTAGAGAGCAGCTCTACGTGTGTGTGTGTGTGTGTGTGTGTGTGTGTGTGTGTGTGTGTGTGTGTGTGTGTGTGTGTGTGTGTGTGTGTGTGTGTGTGTGGACGTGCCTACATGTGTATAAATAATAACTTGTTTAAAAGACATTTACCATGGAGAAGCGGCACTGGAAGATACTGTGATTCGCAGAGACAGTGGTGAGAAAGTGGTGTGGCATACTAGGCCAGACACTCAGCTCTGCAAGTGGTCTGTGTGTATTTTAGTCCTTGTGTGTTTGTTTGAAGCTCATAACCATATTCCCTTTATGCTTTTATGGCCAGCATGCATTTTGGGAATTGATTATTGGAAAAGATTTGCATGTTTTTTCTTTTTGTTTAACCTCCTTAGTGCCAGTAATATGATTTGAGTGAACAGCCCCAATGCCATTTTTATCCTACAGAAACTCGTTGCAGAGGTGGGAATTGAAAGTCTGCCTATCTGTGCCAACCAGTCATCATATTCAGTGGGTTGGTAGTGGTAGGATTCAAGGACCATCTTAGCTAACTGTCCATGACACCTGGGTGTAACTTCGTCTTTAATTTTGATAAATGCAGCATAATGAGATCTGGCAAAAACTACATAATGTGAATAGAAAATAAATGGTTAAGTCATAAAAAATGTTAGCATCACTGAAGATCTAAGGGCTATGATCAGCAAACATTTTACCAATGAGGCAGCTTTGCTGGCATAGAGAGATAAATGCCCTGACTTCGACCCAATCACCTCATATTCAATTAGCAGATCAGGTGCCTGCCAAAGCTGCACTGGGCATATGGGTTTGCCAATTTTGGGTTACAGGAGATGGATCTGAGCCATCCAGTATGATGGCACTTCAGAGGAGAGGTGGCTCTGCAGGACATTTGATGACTAAGCTACTTTGACAGGAGCACTCACTGTAAGTGCCCAAGAGTGGACACTTGTATCAGAGAGAGCATTCAGGCTTCACAAGTGATGCAGGGCGGTCATCCCTCCAGCAAAAGGAAGGGATAGGGCTATACAGTAAGGCCAGAAATTAGCAAAATGACTGTCTATGAATCTGTTTGTCCCTCAGCCGATATTACTGTTAGAAAGTCTTAGTACAGGGGAGGAAATAAACATAGTCCAAAGTCTAATTCTGGAACATGTGAAGGTTAGCAGGCATGGGGGGAAAAGTATCTGGGGGAGGGAGAGCTTTGACAGCTGTGTTGCCACCATCAGTCCCCCTTTTTCCAGTTTTATGTGAGGCATTTACCAAATTCAGAAGAACATTTTCTGTACTTCATCTAAATCTATATGGCATCTCTATTTACTCCATGGAGACAGCTGTACCACTTTCTATGTCATCAATGCTATGAACCTATCAGACTCATGCAGCCCAACCTGCAATTCACCAGCAGGGAAGAGAGTAGTTTGTCTTTTCTTTGCATTCTTCTTTTTGTCCATTGCCTCAGATTCTGTCAAAAGGCTGGACATATAAAGCTTAAATGTAAGCAAATACAGCCTCAGATCTGAATATGAAAGCCTACAACCTTGCTTATGCAGAGCTAACAACTAATTTCCTACCCTAGGACAAACTGGCACCCAGCAACATTGAGTCATTATATGCCTCTACCTGCCATCTGCTACTTATGTTCTGTGTACCATGTTAGGATAATCGTGTCTGAGTTGCTTCATCCTTTGCTTCCTGTTGGTGACATTTCCTCATCCACGTGTTGTCACATGCTCCATCTCCAGTAGCTCAGAGTCTGTACTCTGTTTTTTACCTGATTGCGGGTTTACCTACTTTCAGTCTCTAAACTCTGTAAGCTAAAATTCATCCAAATTATTAGGAAAATCTTGTTGCATCCATGACTGGGATAAGCAACCTACTCATAGGACTTAGAATTTGGTTCTGTTTAATTTAGTGCTCCAAATCATTTGAACACATCTCAGGTGATTGCCTACTAATCACAAACAAAACAGAATGTACAAATATGTTAATAGCCCAAAGTGTTTTCATGCCCATTCTTCATTCCCTTCTGCCATGAATGCGCAAGGATGTGCCTGGTGTAGTACGCTGAGGGCTCTGTTCCTATCATATACAGTAGTGGTGAGAGGAAGCATGCCTACCTGATACCATGATGCAGGAAAAACTTCTTGGATGCACAGGGTCATTGCCTTACATTCCAGTTGCCTCCTGATGGGCATTGCAGGACTCTTCTGTAGCCTATCCCAGAAAGTAAAACAAAGAACTTATCCCCAAGGAAGCCTATCAAAGACCTTTTTAGAATCAAAAGTCATAATAATTAAAGTTTTCTTAATTGCATCATGTACAAAACACAGTTGTACCATCTGGTGCAATCTTTAGACTGATCTGGGAATAAATTCTGCCTGATCAAGACGCATTAGACTAAAGCTGCCATTTCTCTCAGTCCCCCTGCTAGAACTGATACATGAAGCTGGTATAAAACATAAGGATGAGGGCAAGGAAATAACTGAATCTGAAAGACATTTGCTGGGATTCAGGATCATGAATACAAACACAGCTTTGTATAAGTCAAGAGGAAACACTAAAGGTTGGAAGGTATGGAAGCTACACACTCTCAATCAAAGTGAGAATAAACAGGTTAATAAGAGTCCGCTTAATTCAGCTTGAAGGCCAGATGTTTTCCTCTCTTCAGAGTTACAGCATACCATTTGAACTTCTCATCCCTGGTGGGTTCCAGAAACATCTCCTTCTGAATGACAGACTGAAAGTACCCATGCCCACTAGAATGGTGTTGAGGAGTTGCATATTTGCCAGTTGGTCCAAGGATGCCATTATAGCCAGCAGAGTGGAAAACTGCTGAAAAACACATCTGGATATAAACAAAAACATTGTTCCTGAAGTCAAAATCTATTAAGTAATTAACCAGTCCTCATAAGCCTGAATGTTTATTATTGTGGTAGATGCATATGTTCTACCCCTATTTCTTTCAGCCACAAGGGAAAACTTTTAAATTCACTAGCATATGAGCTCAAGATTGCATGAAGAACATAAGGAACGTGAATCAGTATTTCCTTTGCTATTCAGAAAGTAAACAAAAGATAACAATTTCCGTAAGTCCCTGTATTCCATTCCTGTGCTTTTTGACCACTCTACTCCAATTCTGCAGTTGTGTATTAAGTAGACATTTAAATGTGCTCAAAAGGGAATGACACGGGGTCTGTGCAAACACAACATTTACCTTGACCGGAGATTTGGCAAGCTGAGTAAAACAGTTTGCAGTATCCAGGCTTTACTGAGTGTTTCTTCCAGAATAATAACAGTAAAACCACCAACTGTCAATGATCAGAAAAGGTAGAAAAAGAGCTTCCTAGAAATTGTAGTATCCCATTACCTACATTTTACTCATAGATATTTAATCAGTTTTGGATTAAGAATTATCTGTCTGATGATTGAATAGACATAACTCACTTTTTTTAATTTTGGAGATCTAAGAGCAACCAGCTCTAGCTTAATAGTAGCCTCATTTGTTGGTCAAGCTAATGAGGATAGGAACAGGATCCCATCTGGGAGAAAGTCATGGTTAGTTCTTTGTCAGGTGCCAGAATCCACCACATCACACATGCACTCAAGTCTCTCAACAGCAGGTACTGTTATGACTCTGTCATAGTCCATGTTGGAGTGAATGACTTGAGACGTCCCTCCCTGGACTATATGAAGAGAGACATGAGTGAGCTCACTGAGTGTGTGTCCCTTCAGGTACGTCCCCCTCCCTGGACTATATGAAGAGAGACATGAGTGAGCTCACTGAGTGTGTGTCCAGGCAGGTACGTCCCCAGCCTTAAGCCTGGACTATATGAAGAGAGACATGAGTGAGCTCACTGAGTGTGTGTCCCTTCAGGTACGTCCCAGCCTTAAGCCTGGACTATATGAAGAGAGACATGAGTGAGCTCACTGAGTGTGTGTCCCAGGCAGGTACGTCCCAGCCTTAAGCCTGGGCTATATGAAGAGAAACATGAGTGAGCTCACTGAGTGTGTGTCCCAGGCAGGTACGTCCCAGCCTTAAGCCTGGACTATATGAAGGGAGACATGAGTGAGCTCACTGAGTGTGTGTCCCAGGCAGGTACGTCCCCAGACTTAAGCCTGGACTATATGAAGAGAGACATGAGTGAGCTCACTGAGTGTGTGTCCCAGGCAGGTACGTCCCTGGCATTAAGCCTGGACTATATGAAGAGAGATATGAGTGAGCTCACTGAGTGTGTGTCCCAGGCAGGTACGTCCCAGCCTTAAGCCTGGACTATATGAAGAGAGACATGAGTGAGCTCACTGAGTGTGTGTCCCTTCAGGTACGTCCCAGCCTTAAGCCTGGACTATATGAAGAGAGACATGAGTGAGCTCACTGAGTGTGTGTCCCAGGCAGGTACGTCCCAGCCTTAAGCCTGGACTATATGAAGGGAGACATGAGTGAGCTCACTGAGTGTGTGTCCCTTCAGGTACATCCCAGCCTTAAGCCTGGACTATATGAAGAGAGACATGAGTGAGCTCACTGAGTGTGTGTCCCAGGCAGGTACGTCCCAGCCTTAAGCCTGGACTATATGAAGGGAGACATGAGTAAGCTCACTGAGTGTGTGTCCCAGGCAGGTACGTCCCAGCCTTAAGCAGCATCAACCATCACCCAGAATGATGCCTCAATACACACAGAAAATGACTGACTTTAACAGTTGGCTTAGTTTCTGCGGTCATTCCAGGGGATCCAGTACCTGACAGCCTGGGAAGATATGATCAATAGACCACGATGCTTTGCTAGAGATGGCCTGCATCTGTCTCACTTGGGCTTCAGGTTTCTTGCAAAGGTCCTTGCCTCCCCCTTAGTGCTTTTTTAGGAAAAGTCATGAGGTCAATACTACCAACATAAAAATCTCAACAAAATGCAAATTAAAGGTCATACTACTAAACGCTAGGAGTCTAAACATGAAACTGCACTCATTGCAAGCATTCTTAAACCTGGAAGATGCTGACATTTGTGCATTCCCAAAAACCTAGTTCAAAGCTGCGAAGAGCACCCACTCTTACCTGGTTACTCATCCAATCATACATTCGGACACCAAACTGTGGGCATCAAAGCCAAAGGAGATGGAGTTTCAATGTATTATATTAAAGGCACACACACTTGCAGGTTGATCAAACAGTATGATGCACAGTAGACACTCCAGATGCAGTTAACCATTGACAAGACCCTCTCTTCAAATCATAGCTAGCTACATACCCCTAAAATTGACTCAAGATGCCCACTCTGCCTATCTGGACTTCTTTGAATCTATCAAGATTCAACCCTTTACCCTGATCCTGGGCAACTTTAACTACCCAACCATAGATTGGAAAAAATACTCATGCCAAAACGCAAATGCCCATAGATTCCTCAATTTTATCAATGCAAATGCCTTGGAACAGCTAGTCGATACCCCCACAAGAGGTGCTAATATCTTGGACTTGGTATTAACCAACATGAGTAACCACTGCAGCAACCATACACTATCATCCTCCCTGGTAAGATCCGACCATAAAGTGGTCAATTTTAAAGTCTCCCCCTCCCCCCAGCTAGGGTCAAACAAAAAGACTTCTCCAAAGCTGATTACAACCTCCTGAGGGATGGCATAAACAGCTTCACAGCCCCCTACCCCTCTGTAGGAACTGGCACCAATGTCCAAATCTACACTGAAGTACTACATGAGCATTTATATAGATGCATAGAATCAAGAATACCTGACAGGACAAAATCATCCTCTGCAAGGAAAAGTAAACCTGCCTGGTGGACATTTGCAATAAATAAACTATATAACAAAAGGAAAAATTGCTGTCCAGGACCAAGAAAGAGCAGGTGCCCACTTGGAAGCTATCTCTCCTTAGTCCGAACAAGCAAATAAGAGCACTAGTGAAATCCTCTAAAGTGAATCTCTAGTCCAAATTAGACACATCTACTAGAGACAATCATAAGGCCTTCTTCACATATGTCTGCAGACTCAAAGGAAGCACCCAGATATCTTTAGAACTGGTGGTCAAGGACACCACATACACAAATGCTGTATATATAGCCAACCTACTGGTTAACAGATTCAGCAAAAACTTCACCCCTCTGTCCCCACCATCGGTAAATAAGGACATCCCCAGTACCTGCCCCCACTCCTTATCTCTAGGGAACAGGTCATCGCTGCCCTCTCATATGCAAAAAATACAGCCTCCATGGGACCCGATAACATCCTAGGCTGCATCCTACATGTAATCAGGCATGAACTTGCAGCACCATTAGGCAGGGTATTCAACCAAAGCCTGAGAACCGGCTTTGTCCCATTCAAGTGGAAGACAGCCACTGTCATCCCTTTACACAAAGGTGGAGCATCCACGGATTCGGGAAATTATAGACCCACCAGCCTAACTAGCCTGATCTGCAAGGCCATGGAATGGATTATCATGGACCTCATTAACAGGGACATTGGCAACCTCCAAACACTCAACACAACACAGTTTGGCTTTGTCAAGGTGAGGTCATGTCTGTTAAATCTTGTCAACTTCTTTGAGACAGTCACCAAAGCCATGGACAAGGGGAAGATGTTGCTCACTGCCTTTCTTGACCTGGCCAAAGCCTTCAACACTATTCCCCACTTGGGCATAATAGATAATCTCTCTCAACTAGGCATCAATCCATATGTTACCAGATGGGTAGCAAACTGGCTCACTGATAGAACCCACCTAATCAAAATAGGGGAAGCCACCTCAAGTAGTAAGCCCGTAATGAGTGTTGTACCCCAGGGATCGGTCTTGGGGCCTCTGTTATTCAGGATATACTTCTCTAAGGTCCAAGCCAGAACCAGTGAGCTATGGCTGCCCAAGTTTCCAGATGATTGTAGGCTGGGTGCGGTCATCAATTCCCAAGTAATGTGGACATCTTCCAAGAGGGTCTCACCCCAAACAAATGACTGGTGCTAGAAACATGGCCTCAAGCTGAATGCCAAAAAAATGCATCATCATCCACTTTGGGGAGAGTGACATCCCCACATATTATCCCAGTAATAACAACATCCTAAGCATGCAATCATTAATGAGGGATTTGGGCACCCAGGTTGATACCAACCTGACTTTTGACCACTATGTTGCTTCCGTTGTACAGAAAGCTTTCTACATGGCCCACCTCATAAGTAAGGCTATCTCATCCAGGGACAAGGAGGTCATAACATCCCTGTATTCTTCCCTTATAAGGCCAATTATTGAGTACAATGTCCCCTTTGGCATGTACCTCGCAAAGCACATGCAGCAGCTTGAGAGACCACAGAGGCTCCTCACCAGGAGAATCCAGGGCCTCAAACATCTACCCTACGCAGATATGGTAAAAGCCCTGTCTCTCTACTCAGTTTCATACAGACTCCTCAGAGGTGACCTCTGTCTGTCATACAAAACAATCTCAGACCTGACTTGATGTAACTGATGCATATCCGCAAATCAAGCTCCACGTGAGTAACCCGCATGTGTGATCTCAAACTGGTCTGTAACATCAATAGGACTTGTTGGCAGGACAAATTTGTGTCTCAGAGACTCCCACATCTGTGGAATAGACTCCTTCTCCATGTCAAGCCGAGTACCTCATTATCCCTTTTTAAGAACAACCTGGATAACTGAATGGGAAACTGAAAATACACCCCGTGGGATTCCACCTGTGTCCCTACTGGACAGGGGCTTTGGGTGCTGACGTGTTTAAACACAGGTTAAACTATTGGCTAGGCTTATAAGGGCCTCAGGGCCAATAGCCTAGTAACTTCCTATCATCCTATGATCTGCTTTAATGTCTACAGCATGTACAATTGCATTTTTGAACTCCATGCAGAGCAGGGTTTCCTTTGTGTATTATCCACAGATTTTTTTTTGGTTTTGGTAATAGCCTGGGATAAAGGTAACTTGTCATTACTGTATGTAAAGTGCTTTTGAGCAATATAGAGATTTTTCCACTTGTCTCTTTGAGTCTGCACATCATCCAGAGAATGTAATCCAGAGCCCAGTATTCTCAAATGGCACATCTTGGACACTTAAGGTTCTCACACACAACCAATAGTGGATTTATCACTGACATGATGAAATAGCATGGCTCATTTTTTATGGCACATATGTATGAACTGAAGACATTACATAAATTAGGAATTTTCTTTTTGACATCCCATAACAATAATGGCAGTCTACATTTTGCAGTCACTAAAGTTATCCACTCATGCTGTCTACCCATAGAAAATAATGAATTATATCAACAGGGAAAACAATAGCGGACTATAAAATTTAAAAAAAATCACAAACTGCTGGACCTGTCAAATAGTTTAGTAATAAAAGTAAGCATATTCATCTGTCAATATAATAAAGCTTACTTCAGAACTAAAGAAAATGACTTTCAAACATGCTTGTGCAAAATGACATGGTCACGATATCAGAAAACTGCTATAACTCAAACTTAAAAAATCCCAAGTACGACATTAAATTATGTTTAACATTCATAAAAAAACACCCAAAAGTAGTTAGAAGTATCATATTAATGAATGTAGTTTCAAAGCAAACACTTTTTGGTACAGGATATTTATTAGTGTTAGGGTTGGGAGGGTGGCCTAATGGTTAAGGTGTTTGCCTTACAAACACAAGGTGCAGGGTTTGAGTTTCACGAGGGATAATTGGCTAGGCTTAAAATGTCTCGCAAGGGCAATTAGCCTAGTACTAATCTATGAACCTATTAGCTATCAGTTGCCAAATAAGTGCTTTATACTCAGGCTTTGCATCAGTGTTCCCATATCAAATATTAACTTAACACTCTGTGGATGATGATCAAAGCAAAAGTACAACCAGACAAGGAAAAGAGTGACAAAGATAGCAGTGGAGAAATAATTGTCTTTTCCAGGAACAAAGCTTAAGTTCAACTTACCTCCCCACCTTTCTAAATCTGCCTCATGATTCAAGGAAGAGTGCGTCTCTGCTACTCATTGGCCAAAAGTCTTCACAGTATCCCTTGATGGTGCCTTCAGATATACTGTTTCCCTTTGAAAGCCTAGTTTGAGAAAATTCTGTGACCAATCTAGGTTTATGGCACTGTAGTTTTTCAGATTACAGGAATGTCCCACATACCTCTCTGCATCACTCTGTTTTTATCCATGGTCTCTATGCTAATGTTATCAACTTTAATTTAAGAGATGAGGTGAAATGGATATTTAGCCACTGAGGGCACTGCTTAAGAAATCAGTTCATTCCTCTTCATCAGGAGAGGTGCAGAAATAAATATTCTTTCAGTAGTCCCAATTTTAATGTTCAAAGCTATACAGCACTGGCCAGCACATGAACTACCACATGAGAGGTACATAGCTACATTGCTAAGCTTCAAGTAATAGAACAAGGAAGCCTGTAATCATTGCCTTGTGTATCAAAACCAAAAACTGACATTAGCATACATTCAGAGCATGTCAGAGAGTACATTAGGCTGGGCTTTTTCAGAACAGTGTGTGCTTTGCTGAATCCCAAGCCAAATATTTTCTTTTCATATTGCTATGAAATCCTCCTTGTCTTGACTAATGCCATAACATCCTTTTGCCCTAATATTCCTTAATAAACAAATTAAACAAATTTTGCATTTAATTCACAGAACTAGACATATGAAAGAAATTAGGTCATATTTAAAACCCCCTGGAAGAATATATTTAAATGAGAAAACACTCCATTGCCATGTTCTCCTGATACTTCAACATAGTTTAGCATATTGTTTATTGTAAAGATATCAAAATTATCATTTCATGCAAATTACATTTACATTAATACCTTAGTACTTAAATACAGTTAAGATGTATGGTGCTCAGTAATCATGGTAATGTGTTTATGTACCATATTTCATCAACAATTCTTTTTATGTGAAACACTGCAAGTTGATGTAGTTTTATTGCTTTCTCACACATGTTGTTGGCTATAACAGTGATTCATGTGCAGCAAACAGTGTACAAGTTATGCCCAACTGATTGCTAGCATGATATCTGAGACTACAGTCTGGTTTAATGAGTTAGGTACGCAAGCATAAAACATGTAAGCAAACATCTAGCAGTGGTTTGTATGAAAAGCAGCTAGTCAGTTACAGTTGAATAAATTATAAATAACAGTGCTGCATGTGTAATGTAACTTTTTCACAATCCCAATGCAGTGACAGAAGGACAGTTCAAACTACTTTCTGGCTGTTAAACTTGCCCCGTCATGTGAAGTGTTTTCTAGTAAGTACACTAATGTATGTTTGGTAATGTGCACTCTGTATTTCATTAATAGGCAGGCTGTATTGGGGAAGGGGCAAAACACGGTAAAGGGCATATTAAGCTATTCATCTGATTTTCTTTATAACCCAAAACAGAAACCAGGGCAAACAAATGCACACCTGTCATTTTTTTCCATTCTTGGTTTTAGTTAAAGTATTCAGTTTCCCCACTGGCAGACAACCCACTTTTTATTTGATAGACACTGTTCAGTGGTTCCTTACAATGTTTTATGGTCTGCGTTCTCTCATGGAGAGCATCTGAGGTTCTAATTCAGGTGTCCCATTTCTAAGTGTTTACATAAGCACGACTCATGTTTTGGACTTGTCCAACACTATGTTTAAAATAAAGCAAGGTACTTCATATGTGGGGAATAACTATTTTTTCCCCTTGTTAAAGCAATCATCATGCCAGAATTGGGCTATATGCATCAGGGTGTTGAAGTTCTACTTCTCCCAGATGTTGCATGGAAATAATATAGTCTTGAGAGAAGTTAAGTTGCAATCCAGAAACATCTGTACAACCCAAGACAGAAAGCTGAGCAATTAGAATGATACTCATTTTTTTATTTTTATTTTTCTGTGAAATAGCTCAGTTTCTTAAGTCTAGATATACACAAATCATTCTAATTTATAGACACATCTTAACTCCTGATCCTGATCTGCATGTTTCCCAGAAGCCTGCTGTACAATCTCAGTCTGGTGACCAATACTTTGCTGAGGTAATTGCTGCCTCATACAACAGCAAAAAATTCAGCTTACTGACTATGAGAGAGATGCTGTTGTCATATGAAAGGAGAGAGCATAGTATGAAACCTACATATCTGAAAGACCATCTTTTCTCAAGTGGCATACCGTTAAGAAATACAAACATTCAACCTGATACTACGGCTTTCAGTTTATCCTTGTTTCACACGGCATACTATATTTTTCTTTTTATTAATGTGCAATTTATTTATTTAACATTTGTTTACTGGGAAAGTCTGACTGGGACATAGCCCATTTTCAGTGCAGACCTGGGGAGAAATGCTCCAGACATATGTCTTTGAATGCGGAAGGCAACCGGAGCAACTGGAGGAATCCCATGCGAACATAGAGAGGACATGCATACTCTACATAGAAGGTTCCTCAGCTAAGAATCAAACCGGGGAGCCTCTTGCTGTGAAGCAACAATGCTAAGCACTGCACCACTGCACTCCCAACTTGAACAATTGCATTAATACTGCTGACATGCCTGAGAAAAGTTCCTCCATAAATGTACATGTTGATGTCATCATGAATTGTGATGTATCAGATGCATGCAGTACAGTGTTAGCAATGTATTTGATAATATGTACCAAGGGAAAGCTTACTATAAGCTCAGTGGTTAATTTATTTAGGTATTTATTGACATTTGATTACTGGGAAGGTCTGACTGGGTTGGAGCCCATTTTCAGTGGAGGCCTGGTGATAAAAGCTCCAAAGTATTACAAAACATTTTTAAGAACAATAATTTTACAACCTTTAAAAATAATACGAAAAACAACTGCAGCTTAAATAATTTACCAAATTAGACATAATGTCAAAACATTGGTTAAGAATAGATGCAACTTATATGTCATGATTTAATATTTAGAAAAACCTTTGCCAGTTTATATAGAAATTAAAGGTAAGTTGGTATCATACAAACAGAAATTGCAACATCAAGTGAGAGAAAAGCAAGCTTATGGCATATTTAGATAGAAGGGTGTCGAGAGAAATTGATATAAGTAAGGAGGTGAGTGAAGAAGGGAGAGTAAGGTGATGTAAGGTACGAATAGCAATTTCTTCATGTTTAGAGATGTAGTTTATCCTGGCATTGAGCAAGAACAGAACCAGCTTTTGGCTAGGAAGTAATTTAGAATGATTTTAAAGGATAGGAGGCAGGGTATTGACCTGATGGCTCCAGGTAAGGATTTCCAGGCCCTTACAACATGGTACGAGTACAGACAATGCCCAATAGTTCTAATAGGTTTGTGGGCAGACGGAAGTTTTTAGTCATTGTATCATAATGATCATCTGGGTACATAGTTTTGTCAAATGTTATTTAGTGCTGGACAAGCAGATGTTTTCTGGATAATTTTGTAGGTGTAAGAAGCTCTGTATATGTTACCTGATTTGAGTAGTTCAAACCAGTGAAGGCTTTTTATTGCTTTACAGTACTGGGTTCTGAAATGGGTATTTGATAAAAATTTAGCAACTTTGTTGTAGCATTGTTCAAGTTTTGATTTTTGTGATGCCTGAAGGTTAGGAAAGTTGGTAGTGTCATAAAGAAGTGTTAACAGGAGATGAGTAGTGACAAATGTAGCTTTAGTTGCATCAGTGTGAATGTTTTTGGCTCTATAAAGCATCCTTAGTTTTTGTTTTCTTTTGCAGTTTTGTTGCATCCATGAGTAAGTTTTTGGCTCTGCAAAGCATCCCTAGCTTTTATGAATTTTTTTATGCAATTTTGTATATGCAGGTCATATTTAAGATTATTATCAACTATCATCCCTAATTTGCTATGAGAAGTGACTTCAGTGGTTGTATTATCGAGTGAGAGGACTTCAAATGTTTTTTTTTTCATGTGAGAGGAATTTGGGGGGAAAAAGTGGGTCAATATTCAGTGACTGGAAGAAATTGCCAGCAAACAGCATTTCATTGAACACTAAATATCAGAACTCTGTGTTATCGAATGGTAATATCATTGAAACAAAGCCAATAAATAGCCATGGTTGGCCAACATGCACAAATTGGCAAGTAGAAATGCATTTACTGGTATGCTACCAATAAGGCAATCTGCCTTTTCCCTACTGTACTGCAGTCTAGGAAATCTGCCCTTTCTCCACTGTAGTACGATCTCGGAGTTAGTATATATAATTAGCGGGAGGTGTGGGAGGTACCTCCCCCTGCTAAATCCTCCACAATTTGGTAAAGCAGAAATTCTCTTATCTACTTTCAAACTCAACCAGAACAAGACATTATCCATCACAGTTGCCTGTTTGCCACCTGGTAATGACCTCTCTATTGCAGAAGATGACTTCTAATGGATGTTATTATCTAGCTTCTTGAAATAAATTATATTGTGTGATTTTAATATTGACTGGCTGTCTCTCTCCTCTGATTCACCTAGCCATTCAATAAATCCCTGTGATCTCTTACAGCTAATCACCATTCCCACCCTTTATAATAAACACAACATTAATTGATTTGATTCTTACCTCTATGCCTCATAAAATCTTTACCTCAGGTACCTTTGCAGACATCTTAAGTGATCAGCTCCCTGCCTACTTAATAAGAATGCAAACTAGTATTCAAAAGTTGACACATTTTGGTATAACATTTAACCTCTCCGATTTCAACAGACTCCTTTATCTGTTATCTAAAACTGTATAACTGAACTACTCTAAAATATCTTCCACTAGGTACTCTTTATAATTCTTCTTTCATGAACATCTTAAATGAACTTGCTGTGTACAGAAAAAAAGTGAGTTAGAGCCAAACCTGTCTTCTGGTTGTCTCAAAATATAAACAACTTAAGAGGCTTGTAGACAGAGCTTGGACTACATGGTTATCCAATAAAACAATAACAAATCTCCAAAGGTTCAAACAACATAGAAACCAAAACAAAATCAAATTAAGTTACATAAAAAAACAATCTGTACTGACCTGCAATATAAAAACTAATCTCAAAAAATGCTGGTCCTCTCTAAACCAGCTGCACAATCCCCACCACAGCACTCAACCATCTCCAACAACAACTCTACAAACTTTGTTAATGTTTCAACTCCCGTTTTTATTTGGTCCATCTCATCACTACTCCAAAATTCTCCTAATATCAACAACCAGACAAGCGTACCATCTACCATTCCTCTTATTAACCTTTCCTTCCGAGCAGTCCCCACTACTTTCAATAAAAAAAAGAAAAAAACAAATATTGCTTAAATTGAAGCCCATTGCCTTATCCCCAATAACCTGTATGATGAATGTGTTAAGATAGCTTTAGAAGCAATAGACTACAGTTATTCCATCAGTGAAGCATATGTGCCCTCATCCTCTGAAAAAAAAAGTCACATTCTTCCCCTCCTCAAAGGAGGGCATTCAACAGAACTCAACAGAACTCAAATTACAGGTCCATTGCTATTCTCTCTCCCCCCTATTAAAAATACTCGTGAAATTTCTCCAGTGCCATCTGTTATATTACCTCACAAACAATAGCCTTCTCTCTTCATCTCAGCATGGCTTGTGTCCACACCAGAGTACCTCTACCATTTGACTTAGTTTCACCAATAAAGTAAACACAAATAGGAATGGTGGAAACCAAGTGTCTTCCCTCTTCCTTAACTTATCACAGCTTTTCCTACACAAACTCTATAACTTAGGACTTGAGACAACTGCTATATGATGGTTCTTTAGCTTTGTCAAAAATAGGTCTGAAGCAGTCAAGTGCCAAAAAGAAATCTCATTCTTCCTCTCTGTCCCATTAATCGGACAAATGCCTATTGTGTGTATCCAAACCCAACATTTCTGCTGACAAATCACTACTCCACCACCCCCTCGCTATATTCTGAAATTTCATTCCTCTAGCTGTATGACCAGAACACTCCCTAAAATCATTTAAAACTCAAATAAAGTCCTACCCAATTAGTTACCAGCTTGCACGTGTGATATTCCAGGATAATTTCTCTCTCCTACTACTACAAATCCTTACTAACTCTTACCACCCTTTTATGTAATTGGCCATAATACAGTGACTCCTTCACATTTTCTAAATATCTGACTATCTCCTACCCCTCTCCATGACTTTCTGTATCTCACGTAGATGCTTTTTTTACTTGGACCGCCTTCATCCATCTTCATCTTATAATTCCTTCACTGTCTGCTACTTTATATCCAATTACACCTAATTCCTTTTGAAAAACTAAATTCTTATAAAGTTTGATATTAACTAATATCTTACTGTATTTTAGTTTTATCTGTGATATCATTATTTTATGTATGCATCTTTATTATGTAAATCTTGAATAACTTTTACTCATTCTGTAAAACACAGCATTTCTCCATGGGCCTCTGTTGAAAATAGGACCTCGGCCCAGTCGGACTTTCCTAGTAAACAAAAACAATATATAAATAAATATACGCTAAACTTTATACTGCATTTGCAAGTATCGTATGTGCTTGTGCATGGTTCACTCAGAAGGATAAAGAAATACATTATCTAACGATTACTGTTTAGATTTCAGCTTTAAGTGTACAGATGATGCTGATTTATTGCCAGACTCAGGTACTCACCATTACTGATTTATCCAGTGGGAAGTGTTAAGTAACTGAGTTAGTGGTGTTTTGCCCAGGATTTTGTAGTCTTATGTTCTTTTGTGATCATCCAAGGAAAGTATCCTAAATACCAAAAAGACTGTGGGAAATATGTAATGCTAAAATTGAAAAGCCAAACATATCTTAGGGAATGTGACTATACTGCCATTTTACTTTATTAAAAGCATGCAGAAGTAATTCCTAAGCAGTGGTGTATGATCTAGAACTTTAAACAATCTTGCTATAGTAAAGAGTTTATTTATAATGGGAGCTAAGTGCAACACCATTGAATTTACAGGATAGCAATCTTACTGGTTGTGTATGCTATTTTTTATGTGATTATTGTAGAATTTCAGATTGCAACAAGATAAAACGGGAACAACAAAAGTCGGTGACCTGGCTCCACAAGATATGGCAAAGGTTCACTCCTTAGCACTGATTGAATTAACTGCACTTTATGATATACTTGGAACAGAGTTCAAGCACCAGAAAGCCATGAAGATCAAAACAAAAGGTAAACCTCTCTTCAATTTTAAATAAAAAAGTACTTTAATTTTTCATTTAAGTTATTAATTTTCTTATTAACATGCTACAATACTGAGTGAAGTATCACTTGCAATATTAATCTATTATTTTGTGACTTGTTAATCCAGCACTCTGCAGAAACCATTGTATTTATTTGCTACTTACTTTGCTGACTTGAATAGTAATGGTACTCATGCCAACTGTGGATTATTTCTTCAGGACACCAGGGAAATTCCCATATTCTTTTTTTTGAGGAGCTTCTGGTTGAAGTGGGAGGAACTTGGGCTGGCAGAGCAGTTTCCAGTCCTTAATGATAATCCAGTTCTTAATTAAGAGATTGTGGTAGTTGCTTTTGACAGTGAAGATCTTGACTTAACTGTAAAAAAGACAGTGTTTATGCAGTCTGAAGACTTCTATTTAAGTTGTTGATCAGAACCTGACTAGAACCTGGGCACATGGTAGTAGAAGAATTGTTTTACTTTTGATGTATGTTGCAAACATTCCTTTGCTCCAGACAGACATTATTCATGATACAAGATTTTGATACTGCTTTTATTATTTTATAATATAGGAGCTACCATAAATGCTGGGAGAGAGAAGTTAAGTTTCATTTGTAGTGTTTTGAAAAAAATTATGAAAAGATATGATGAATGTCATGGAAATAATTTAATTAATATAAGTTGACTGTTATTAAAGACAGAACTGTATATAATTTTTCAGAGCCGACAAGATTATGGATGTATTTTGGACTCTGTATGGGAGATAAAATGTGTTTCAGCTGCCCCTTGAAAGGGATTCCAGTATATCTTTTGGTAAAAGATAAGATATTTAGAGAATGTATGCTGTATATGCTGTACTTTCTTTACCTTTCAACAGATGTTTAAATATAAAAAAGTGTTGGTATTTTATTTCATAAAGTTTTGATTCTAAATAGGTAATACAAGTTGCATTTGCAAATCCAATGTGCAGTTCATCTTTTCTTCACCATTAGACCTTTCTGAGCAAATAGATGAGCGGGCTGATTTAGAGTGTTTAGTAATGCGCCTTTGAAGAAAAGCATGTGCTGCCCCTAACAAATGTTCTCTCTCTATGAGAACTGTCAGGATCTTAAATGTGCAAGTACAGAGTTTACTTACGAAGGTGACCACAAAAAGATAAGAAAAGAAAGCTCTCCAAGTCAGAAAATTTCAATCACATCTTGAAGAGGGTTCTTTTAGTAAAAGTGTTTTTTAATATGAAATTGAAACCCAGAGGGGTGCAACATGCAAAGATTAATATCTCTGTGAGAAAGTAGCCTTTGAAAAGTATCATGAACATTGGAAACACTGCTGATTGCCTTCCCATCTTTGAAAGTGAATAAAGAGTAAAGAGTAACAAGAGAGGAAAGAAAATGAATTTACCTATGTATCAAACAACCCTTTCAAGTATGACAGACTTTTGAGGTGCATGCTGGCCCAGAATCCATTGTCAGACTTCAGGTCCATATTGAAGGTTCATGCTGAAGATTAAGGATCAGGACAGGAATGTTTGATGTTGCATAGCTGACCAGCAATTAGAATGTGAAACTTAAAATTTTCCCAGTGTCGTGTCATGGAGGCCAGATTTGGAAGGTGAATTCTCCATTTTCCTAAAATTTTTCCTCTCCTCCAAGTTTGTTAAATCTCAAATTTGTAATTTATGTATTTGCATATATACGTATACATGGATTCACTTCAGAATCTCTAAAGCCCAAAATCTCAAATTTCAAAATCCTGAGACCAAAATCTCTAAAGCTCAAAATGTTGAAAATTCAAAATACTGAATCTCATAATGTCATAAAAAACACAGGACACCAACACTTACCATATTCCAGCACAACTACATACGGAAACAAATACAAAGCAAACTATATTACACTTCTCCAAATATAAGCACCCCCCACACCCCTTGCTACTTAAATATATCAACTCCAAGACTGCACTTTACTATACTAAGATGAGTTATGTTGTAGTGTAGCAAGTTAGAAGGGAACATGAGTAAGGCTACAACAGGCAGTCATGAAGCACGTAATGGTATATTTGCTATTTTGTTCTGTGTAGTGCGATCGTGGAGTTGATGTATTTAAACAGCAGGGGTGCATGGGGGCTTGCCCCCCTGGTTATAATTGATGAAGTGTAATATGTTACTGTATGTAGTTGTTCTGGAATATAGTATAGTATAGATTTTGGTCTCTGGATTTTGAAATGTGAGATTTTGGGCTTTAGAGATTCTGAAGTGAGTCTGTATAAATATATATGTGAGTGTGTGTGTGTGTGTGTGTGTGTGTGTGGGATACATCCAGAATATCAAGCATTCTGAATATTGAAACACAAAGGATTGATGGAAAAATATCAAATTAAAGAACCTCAATGTTTTTTCCATTTGTAAAAAAGCTATCAGTGTGTTGCTCAAGATCGTGATACAGTAGGACTAAGTTTTTGCTCAGAGTTGATCTATGTAAGTAGCAGGGATCTTACCCATGGATAGAACATTTTATTTGTTGTGGTCCACGTTTTGAGTTCTACATTTTTCCATTATAATTTGTGTATTGATATTCAGAAATTTCAGTGTTCTAAATTTATTCCGTGTGTGTGTGTGTGTGTGTGTGTGTGTGTGTGTGTGTGTGTGTGTGTGTGTTTATGTGTGTGTGTGTGTATGTATATATATATATATATATATATATATATATATATATATATATATATACATAAAATATATATATATGGGTCTACTTTGTTTCATTGAATCTCATTTCATCGCGACCACTTCGCTGAAAACACAAAGTACTGAAAAAGCATTTCACTGAATCTCATTTCACTGAACTGAACTTAGTATATATGGTACTGTGTAGGGTACTGTAAGGCAGCTAAAAGGTGTATGCCCTTTCCCCCACTGTATTGCGATCCTAGAGTTAGTATATATAGTTGGGGTGGCACAGCCCCCCACATTGGGGGGGTGAGTGGGGCGTAGCCCCCTACCTTGTTTGTTTTATATTGTATTTTACCAAAAACTTCAAAACAGTACATTTTAAATGGGTCTATATCACATAGTCGAAGTCTTATAACTTCGAACATATAACTTTCGAACCATTATGTTCGAAGTTACAAAACATCGACTATGCATAAAAAAAAAAAAAAAAGGAAAACAAAATAAACTGTTTTAAGCAGGGAGGAAAGTCTCCCATATACCCCCCGCTACTTAAATATACCAACTCCGAGATCGCACCCCATTGAACAAAATGGAAACCTCACTTTATGGAGATTTCCATTCAAACGCTAAACTTTCACAAATTCAAACGTATGATCTCAACCATATGAGGCTCGAACTTGTAAAAATTCGACTACGTTCTAGGAACCCATTTTAAACAATAGATATGCATAGTTGCAACACCAGCAACACCAGTGACTAACTCTCTCCAGAAGACAATATGTACTCAAACTAAGTAGAGGGCTATGCCCGCCACATCCTGCTAACTATATATACTAACTTCAGGAATGCACTACAGTGGGGAAAAGGGCATATACCTTTTACTTGCCTTACAGTACTCTACACAGCGCCATATATACTAACTGCAGTTCAGTGAAATGAGTTTTCAGTAATCTGAGTTTTCAGCGAAGTGGTCGGGATGAAATGAAATAAAGTGAAATGAGATTCAACGAAATTAAGTAGACCCATACATACATATAACATATAGATATAGATAGATGTGTGTGTGTGTGTGTGTGTATATATATATATATATATATATATATATATATATATATATATATATGTATATATATGTGTGTGTGTGTGCGTGCGAGTGTGCATATATGTGTGTAGTTTGGGGGTGTGTGGATTTGCCTCCACATTGAGGGTGCAGGTGGCTTGATCTTCCTACAAAAAGAAATGCTTTTAATATATGCTTTTTTTATATATATATATATATATATATATATATATATATATATATATATGCATATGCACACATATATATATATATATATATATATATATTTATATATGTATATATATATATATCTATAGGTTCATAGGTTCATAGGTTCATACTAGGCTATCTGCCCTGGGACATTTATAAGCCTAGCCCGATTGTGTTTGGCTTACGCCACCCCTTGATTTGAGTATACTGTGCCCTTTTTAAAGTTTAGTTTGCTGTGCCTCTGTCTAATAGTGATACAGAAGTAATCCCTGGGACAAACCTACGATCCCCCATCCACTCATCAAGATTCTTCTTGAAGAGAGTCAGTGAGGTGCTCTGCCTAACATGAATTGGAATTCTATTCCAGAGTGAAGGGAGCCTCTGGGTTATGAATCTGTCCCTCCAGCATGTTCTATTTATTTCTGTGCTGAGGTTCAAGTCCCTCGAGCGCGTGGCTCTAAGGGATTTAGATTTACTGAGGTGGAGCATGTCCATTAATTCTGGGTTGGACATAGCTTTATATGTCAGGCATAGATCACCTCGAAGTAGGTGGTATGCAACTGAGTAGAGCTGGAGTTTTTTTAACCAAGCAGCATATGGCATCTGTTTGAGTCCCTTGATCCTCCTGGTGAGGTACTTTTGGGGTTTTTCTAATTGCTGCAGGTGTCGGGTAAGGTACATCCCAAAGAGGGCATTGTATTCTATGATGGGCCTGATGAGGGATGAATAAAGGGGCACGATTACCTCTCTTGATCTAGATTTGAATCCTTTCATGATGAGGTGGGCTATGTAGAAGGTCTTTCTAACCACTTTGGCAATGTGGTTGTCAAAGGAGAGATCGCTATCAACTTGGGTCCCCAGATCCCTAATTACTTTCTCTGTACTTAATGGGTTACCACCTATGTGGTAATTTGTGGGCACATTGTTTTTGCCAAAGGGTATGACTATACACTTTTTGGCATTTAGCTTTAGACCTTGGCTCTGGATCCAGTTATCTGTCTCTGCGAGACCTTTTTAAAGGATGTTTGTGTCAGCTGGAGAGTCGATTATGGTGCCCAGTTTGCAGTCATCTGCGAACTTGGTGAGCCATAGTCCTCCCACGTTGGCCTGTACCTCAGAAAAGTAAATACTGAACAAGAGAAGTTCCAGGACAGAACCTTGTGGGATGCCACTTGTGACCAGTTTCAAGTCTGGCATGGCTCCAGCAACTCTGACTCTGTGGGTTCTGTCTTTGAGCCAGTTTGTGGCCCATCTTGTGACATAGGGGTTTATATTTAGGCTGGATAGCTTATCTATGATGCCTGAGTGGGGTATTGTGTCAGATGCCTTTGCAAGATCCAGATAGGCTGTGTGGACTACCTTCCCTTCATCTATGGCCTTGGTGACTGTTTCGAAGAAGTCGACCAGGTTCAAAAGGCAGGATCTGCCCTTGATGAAGCCAAATTGGGTAGGATCTAGTGTCTGCAGGTCCCCAATGTCTTTGTTTATGAGATCCATGATGATCCTCTCCATAGCCTTGCATGCTAGGCTAGTCAGGCTTATGGGGCAATAGTTTCCAGGGTCCGCAGAGGCACCACCTTTGTGGAGTGGGACCACTGTTGCTGTACGCCATTCTTTGGGCACATATCCTGTAGTGAGGCTGAGATTGTACAGCAGTTTTACTTGAGGGATTAGTTCTTCTTGGAGTTCATGTAGGATGCAACCCGGGACACCATCTGGTCCCATGGATGCAGTGTTTTTTGCTTTGGAGAGGGCGGCCTTCACCTGAGCATCAGAGATGTTTGGGAGGCTGCACTCTGCCGGGATAGATACTTGCTCTTTTGGGGGGGTGGGGGGGTGGGGGAGAAGTTTGCACTGAACCTGTCTGCCAGGATATTGGCGATGTCTGTGGGTTCAGTGTATTTTTTGTTGTTTAGAATCAACTCAGAACAAGTCTGGGAGTTGCATTCCAGGTTCCTAACATAACTGAGAAAAGCCTTATGATTGTCTTTAGTGTTCTGTGCAATTTTTCTCTCGAAACTGGCCTTGGAGGATTTTATGAGGGATTGTAATTTTTTGCTAGTACTGATCAGAGATGCCTTCCCTTTTAGGGATTTTGCTCTATCATGTAGTAGCTTCCTCCTTCTGTTGTACAGTTTATTTATGGCTGGGGTCCACCAGACTGGACGCCTGCCTTTGGATGATTGGGTCTTGATTTTGTTTGGGATAGCATGATCCATGCATTCCTGGAGATGTCCGTAGAATGCATTTATATAGGATTCTGCAATTTGGGCCGTAGTTTCCACTGGCCCTGGGGCCTTGAAGGATTCCACTTCATTTTTGAGAAGTGTGAAGTTCACTTTTGAAAAGTTTTTCACTGTGGTTTTCTGGGCTGGGGGTGGGGTCGGATGTGGATATCCAGTGAAATTAATTTATGGTCTGATCTTACCAATGAGGGATATACTTCTGGTATGGAGCATAGAGTCCCCATGTTGGTAATGATCAGGTCTAGTATGTTTTCCCCTCTTGTGGGAGTGGTGACTAGTTGTTCCATAGCATTTGAGTTTATAAATTCCAGGAACCTTTGGGCTAAGGTGCTGGGGCTTGAGTAATGCTCCCAGTCTATGTTTGGGTAGTTGAAGTCGCCCAATATAATGGTGTTCGGAGAGATCTTAGTGTTCTTCAGGAAAGCAGAGTGGGATTCCTGACTTTGAGATGGTGGTCTGTAGGATGCTATAAACTGAAAAGCAGTCTTGCCCACTGTCATTTGCACATGGATGGTCTCCGATACTTCGTGCACTGCCACTAACCTGGAGGTATGGATATCCTTGATAAATATGGAAACTCCCCCTCCTTTTGTGGTTCGGTCCGGGTTTTCGGGCCGAAAAGCATGATATGAGGTATAACTTTGTAGTGCTGGGGTGCTCTCTGGAGCCTTGAACCAGGTTTCTATCCCTGCACAGATATTGATGTTCTCCATACTGAGGAGAGCTTCGAGTGCATGCATCTTGAGGTTAAGACTTCTGGCGTTTAGCAGCATTACCCTTAGTTTCTTGTTCCTTGTGCTGTCTATGGAGGTGGGTTTGACTTTTGAGCCTTGCCTAAAAAAGGCACTATGGGGGTGGCAAGAGCCTTTGCCAATATCCGAAAGCCCAGGGGTGACAGGTGCAAGCTGTCCCTAGCAAAGCAATGTGGCTTGTCGAGCATGTCATCCCAGGCTGACAGACACTGGATCCCCTTTGAATGACACCAAAATTTTAGCCAGTTGTTAAAATCGATCATTTTGTCTTTATACTGTGGCATCATTGTAGGTGTGGGTAAGATGCTGCTCAAGGTCAGGGTCATACCGGCCTGGGCTACATGATCAGAGAGCTCCTCTATGTCTCTTTTCATGTAGTCAATGGAGGTACGTCTCAGGTCATTCACGCCAGCATGTACAATGACTGAGTCATATTTGTATTTGCTTTAGAGTGACCTGAGTGCTTGCGTTATGTGGCGGATCCTAGCGCCCGACAGGCAGCTCACTGTGACCTTCTCTTTATTCAGCCTGGTGAGCGGGACGTCAGTGTGTCTGACAATAGAGTCACCTATTACAAGGGTATCAGGTGTGTTATTCAGCATTAAGGGCTGTGACTGCTTGGCACACTGACTTTGTGTTCTATGTGTTGTACGTGTTTTGTTTTGGGGTAGCGTTTGCTTGGATGTCTGCTTTGGAGGTCTCTCTTGCTTAGGGAGATTTTTATTTAGAGCCTGCGAGTATGTTTTTGTGTTTTTATGTGTTTGGTTCACTGTTGTGGTGGGACTATGTGATACTGGAATTGTGTTGTGTGAGGTTACCTTCTCCTCCTGACTGGTTACACCAGTTTTGAGGTGAGAGACTCAGCCTCCAGTTTGGCTATATGGTTGCATCTCTCACATGTATTTGAACCTGTTTGGAGGAGGAGAGGGTTGTCCGTGTACATGAGACAGTTGTAACATTGCCTCAAAATTCCCAGATTCACCAGCTTGACTGGAGAGGAAACCATTGACTGACCTTTGGACATGCTAGAGTAATATAGGGAACTGAATTAAAACGGACCAATAGGGGACAAGGTAATCGTAGAAAGTATAAGAGTAAGTAGTGCTTATGGTTTATTAGTGCTAACTTGTAAGATTACTTATTTGGACCAGTGAGGGGCCTTAAAATGAGAATATGGTGTTTAATTTGAGAGATAGAGCAGTTCTAAGGGAAAAAGTGAACAGCAGACTTTGTGTAGCCAGGAATAGTTTAAACCCAATTAGGCGGCACTGCCCGATGTTGCGCTATGCGCAAAACCGCACAAAAGAGGGTTTTAAGAGAGGGAGATCAAGGAGTTTGGAATTGACCCAAAATGGCCAATAAAACTACAGTTTCAAGGCAGTAACCACTCCCACAGGGGTAGGCAGGCTGCTCAATTTTTATCACTGCCACTGATGAACACAGAGACTTCCCTTTAGCCCAAGCAAATAATGGCCTCCAAGAAACTTACAAACAGTTCAGAACAGCAAATCTGTAACTGAACTTTTTTAAATCTCAGAAAAGTAGGAAAAAAGCAAGATTTTTTTTGTTTTTTTTTGTTTTTTTTAAGGAAAGCAGAGGTTCACAAGTATTAACAAGTTAGAGCAGTGCAGTATCAGTTTGTTTGAGAATTAACTGGCTGTCAGTAAACATGAGACAGTTTATTGCCTCAGGATGCCATATCCACCAAGCTGGTAATAGAAACAGTGAGACATTTCATATCCATGGCAACAAGCCCTTTTTATTGAATAGATAGTTGTAGTGAAAATATAAAGTAATCTCAGGAGTATCTGGTTTGCAACTCTGGGGTCAGTGCTTTTCACTGCAAAGTAGTTGTCTTGGGTGCAACTAGGTACTGGTGAAATTTCAAGGGTGCTTTTAAAGGAAAAATCTGAACTCAAGGTGCCTGCATCTATACAAAGCACTGCCAAACACTTGATGAGAAGATAATAGTAGACCCTAATGATTTATGGATGAAGTATTTAGGGATATACTCTGAAGTTAGGTTACACAGCAGCAGATCAAGCAGTGCTTACTGAAAAGAAAGAATTAGCTTGTCAATAATGATGAAGAGGGGATTCGCCTAAATGGCTACTGCTAGTGCTGGTCTCACCACAGCTTCACTCTGCTGGGATACAATGGTCCATTGCTTCTTCTCTCAGTAGAAGCAAAACAGTAACACCAATTCTAAGATAAGGAAAAGGTCACAGGCTCTTTGATGATTAACATTCTTGTCCCAGATGATGCAAGGGTCTGTAGAATTGTTGTAGCCTTTTCCTGGTAGATGTCTTGAATACCAACCAGACCAATGAGGAAGGTGCAATGAAGTGTCCAATCAGAAACTGTCAGAAGTCAATGCACTCTGCTCCTTCTCTCACCAGGAACAAAATATAAGCACAGATTTCAAGCTTGCACCTATGAAGGAGTTATTAGGCTTTCTGGTGATCAGTAGTCTTCAGTAAATAACACACATATGCTCCTTCTCTCACCAGTAGCAAAACAGAAGCACTAATCCCAAGATGACCCCTGAAAGGCAAAATGGGGGCTCTCCAATAAGCGGTGGTCTTGGACTAGATATTATAGATTTTAAAGGTAAGGTGTAAAATAGGTCAATATCCTCAGAGTTGCAGTATGCATTAAGCAGTTAGATAAGGAAAAAGGGGGTAACTTAATCTTTAGTTATCTAAGTGGAGAGCCACTAATTAAAAAAATTAAGATAGATTGGAAGGGGATGGGCCCTTTGTATTGTGGCTCTATGGAATACATTGGGATGGCCAATAAATTTAAATAGCTGAAGGGGATTGATTTTACAAAATGATAATTGTGTGCTTACAATAGCCAATGAAAAAGGAAAGGGAAGGAAATATGTGGTCAAATTAACACAAGGGTCAGGCAACTAGAAAGACAGTTGAGTTTAAAAACACAGCAGCACCAGGGTAAGTGGATGGGGAAAATTTTAATTTCTGTGTGACTCACAAGATACACAGCTCTGGTCTCTTTCCTAGTTTAAATATGCAGTTAAAAGCAGTGTAAAGAAAATATACCACAATGAAAAGTTATTTAATGATTGGATTGATGATGTCTGCTGAATGTAGCTGCCTGCTGAAACCAAAGTCTGATTAATGCACTGAACTTTGCAGACAGTAACTTTTTAAGCACTATATTATGCACAGTACTAATAAAATAACATGTCTATATAACAGACGACACATGTGATAATGCCACAGTTTACAGTTTTTAATGCACCAAGTTTTAACTTCTCAAGGCATATATGAATGTAATTCTCCAGTTACCTCAGAACAAATGTGTTCCTACATGTACCAGATCTAACAAAAAATCATACCTACCATCGTACACTTTCAATGTTCTTTATATACATTTTTTATGAAAGCAGCCTGTTGGGAACTTTCAATGTCAGTAATTTGGTATCTGTCTGATGTCATACAGTCTGTTCATTGTACTCTGTTTCAAGGTGAATTATGTGATAATCTTAAACTTTTAGGGAGTCTTTCCTGTTAGGAAATTGTTTCTATCTTCCGATTCTCCGTGCACCTGGTTTCTTATCTGTAATTCTCCTTGAAGCTTGTATCAAGCACAGAACATTCTGTACAGCTGAATGCCTTTTATTATTTTTTTTTCTTGCTTCTCAGCTAAGAGCAGTTTAACCCTGCAACATAAAGGAACACTGCATCTTTTCATTTTTTTGCTAAACTTTCGTAAAGTGAGATACAGCTAAAAATATTACACCCACAATTTTCACTTTTCAGCAAAGATCTCCTGAAGCTTATAGTGCAGTTTTCTCAAGCCAGAATGTATTATCGCAACCAGCCAGCAAGTTATTTATGTTATCCTCACAGTGGAATACTCATAAAAAAAAAAACCCACATAAATCTCTCCGACCCTAATACCTAAAAAAATCTTTGGTCCAAAGTCGGACTTTGTTATAAGCATAAAACACATGCAAAGTCAAAAAAATACTAGTGACTATTTTTAAGTATTCTATTTTAGCGACTGATGACTGACCAGAACAACAATGACATGGTCAATGATTAACTTCAGAATCAAAACACTTATTTATGGCCATATTTCAGACTGAAACCACTCTCGCAACATTCTCACGTTCCACCCGCTGCGAGCACACCAGCAACTTATGTGTATATATATATATATATATATATATATATATATATATATATATATATATATATATATATATATATATATATATATATATCAAAACAGTCATAAAAGTGTGGGTACCTAATGGCAGTTCTACTGGTTTCAGTTATCAGTTCTCACCACGTCACAGGAATAAAAGTCCTCTTCAGGAACACAGGTCATAAAGTCCTCTTCAGGAACACAGGTCATAAACTCTTTCAAGTATCCAAGTAAAACGAGACACCGAAGTAAAAGGATAATAATTTATTGTAGTTAAGCGCTTTGCCCGCGTAGGCTTCATCAGACTTTATACAAAATAAGAAATCTACTTATTTAAAACTAATGAAAGCGAAAACCATTGGTCATAAATTATCCAATGAAACAGCAAGGTCATTAACTCATATCTAACACATGAAAAGCCTATGCTGAAAAATGCTGCAAACAGTTGCCTCAAAGCAATACTAAAAAATATTAAATATATTGCCTAAAATACAATGTCATATAAACTACTGACATATATACTAACATTCAATATCTAAGCTAAAATCTGCACTAAACAAGTACATATAATTAAAACATTATATATGGTGATTAATACGAACAACTAACATATAAACACCTTTGGATGACAGCAACTCTAATGCAGCTGAGTTGCAAACATAAAATAAAAACAGTCTGAACAACAAGTGCTTCAAATACTGCAGCGTGCAGAAAACACATAAAGTTCACATAATGCACTTAACTTATTTAAAGTGTTGGATTATCTAAAATAAAACAAACATCACACTCTAGTTCATGATGTATCCAGGAAAGCAAAAAAGAAAACATTAGGTAAACACAATAAAAACTCTAACTGAATACAAACGAAAACTGAACCATATGACAATAAAAGTCACTAACCTGAAAGCATAACAGCTTGAAAATCCATTCAAAAGAACCAGCATATATATATTTATATATATCTTGATTGCCAACTAAGCACCTTAATGTTACAGCAGCTCATAAATCCATTATAGAGAGCAGTTTGTGTTGGCTCTCACTCTAGCTTGCTAGGCATTCATCATAGGGTGCTTTACATAATGTTAAAGTAACATAACACACACAATACTTTGACATATATAGAAGTGAAAGCATTGTGTTACAAGCTGTAACATACACTTAAGATGTACATCAGCAGTAAAGCAGGTTAAAAAATAAATAAACCAAAAGTACACCATTTGACAAAAACTCACTATAGCAGCACACTCAATCGTGGCAGATATTAAGACTTCACTCGCTGTTGAATGCACGACTCTGCGCTAGTCCTTAAACAGCAGTAACAAATAATACATAAACTCAATATAAATCTATTAGATGGATATGCAATCAGCTCTATCTACCTAGGTCTCATGGTGGAACCCAAACGCTCCAAACAAGAAGAGGGGTATATAGGAAACATAACAGATAGTAACCAAATAACTATCAAGCAAAGCCCAAGAATATAGGACTATGTGAGAAATCACAACTAACTATCAATCCTTATCAAAGTCCCTACTGAGCAACTAACAGAAAATTACACATGAAAAAAGGGGTTGTGGGGGGAGACAAAGTCCAGGCTTATAAGTATCCAGTACTAAACGACCGGAAAACATACTAAAATGCAGATCCAGAAAAGATCATAATTTCGGTCTACACACCCTTCTTTTCCTTAACATCGGTTTAATTTGAACTTTATCATTGAGTCCTGGTGCCTTGTCGGCTCTACATCTGATAATCCACCTTAACTCCTTTTCTAAAGTCAAATTTACCATATCACCACCTCTAATGTTCCCAAACACAGTTTGGAAGCACAGAAAGTGAACTTATCGTGCATCAAGCGACTGTACATGTTTTGCTAAGGCATTATGAGCGAACTAACACAAATTTGATAAATATGCTCCCTTATTAAGCTCCCTCAAAGTTCTATTGGTCTTCCCAATATAAAGCGAGGGGCACTTGGTGCATCTAGCCAAATATATCAAATTACTACTACGACAATCAGTGCCAGTAGTTAGTTTAAGCGTGTAGGCTGTAGTGGGATGTACAAAACTCATCCTAGTATCTATATAAACACATTGTTTACACCTACCACAAATTTTAGTATTATACTCATGTTGTATATGACTATTCTGATGTAAAACATTCTTAGGGCCACAGAGAATCCTTCTCAGGTTAGGTTTATTTTTAAAAGTAAACTTAGGTTGGGTCCCTACTAAGGGGCCTGCCTTGTCATCAATAACAAAACATCCCAATGCCTCTCCATTATCTCCCTAAGAAACACAACATCTTTGGTGAAGAACATACAGGCTCATATCTCATTATTGGTCACTTCCAATGTATCATGGCTAGTTGTACTTGGTTCCAAAAAGTAAGGTCTAGCTCTATCAGATCTGATGTTATCTACCTCTCTCAAAACTTCTTCAAATTTAAAAGGAGCATAGCCTCTCGAGGTGAAGCTCGCCATAAATAGCTAACTTCATTAACATAGCCTTCTTCTGAGGCATTAAGCCTAGAGGCTCTCATCAGCTGACCTTTCATCACATTGTCAAATACATATTTAGGGTGCGGGTGCATACTCCCTCTATGTAAAAAAGTATTCTTATGGCATGACTTACAATGTATAGAAGTATTCAAGAGGCCACTATCCAATCTATGTATATTAACATCTAAAAAAGAAATTTGCTCACGTGAATAATTCAAAGTGAACTTCAAAAATTTGGTGGATGTGTTAATATAATCATAAAAAGCCAGAAGGCTCCTCTCGTCACCAAGCCAGACAATAAAAAGGTCATCCACAAATCTTTTATAAAGGCCTATGTCTGTCATGAGCTGGTTCTGCAATATAAATTCCTCTTCCCATTTTGCCATAACAAGATTGGTAGCTATTGGCACAAGAAGTGCCCATAGCTCATAATCCTTCTAAAAAGATCTTCACCAAAAGAAAGAAATTGGAATAAAGAATAGTTTCAAGGAATAGTGCTAGCAGATCTATTTTTACCATACTATATTGTGACTTACGGCTTAAATAATCAGAGACACTGGAAACACCTAGATCATTGGGAATAACTGTAAATAAACTGACAACATCCAGTGTCACCAGGTAATATTCTCTATTGTCATCAAGTTGCTTAGTATAATCATATAAGTCTAACAAAAACTGTTTACTGTCTCTAAGAATAACTGCGTTAAGATCAACCACAGGCGTAGGAAATATTCCACATAAATAGAAAGGGCTCAGTAGCCCAACCTTGTCCAGCAACAATAGAGCATGGGAGGATTGTGCAAAGACTTTTGCACAATCCTCCTATCGTGTGCTGAACAGGGTGAGCTGGCTTATGTGGAGCCTGCCGCGGTGGGAACGGCAAGCGGGCCTGACCAGACATGCGCAGCGACGGCTGAAATGCCGCGGCGACGCGGATGTCGGTTATTCCCAATATTCAGCTGTCTGGTGGCCGTGAAATCTGGCCTGTGGTAAGCATCGTCTGCTGCTGCAACCATGAAAACTGTGCTGGTGAAATCTTTTACTGAAAGATGGCGTAACCATGGGCGCTGTAATAACTCGCCAGTCTGTTGTGTGTTGCAGAGACCAGCGCCATGAGCTATGGGCGGGCCAACTGCACATTGATGCGCAACGTCTGCTATGAACAACAATGGCATCACCCTGATTTCACACAGGCGCGATGAACATTCTTTAGATGTGCATGGATGGATGGTGACGAATGCTTCGCCATCGTGAAGTCGTGCCATAAAATACATGGAGATGCGCCGTGTTTGACGGTGTGAAAGGTCGAGCGGGCTGTGCTGCGGGCGATGATTGTTTAACGGCGGTAACCTCGAACTCGCACAGAACTGAGAGAAGTGAGCTATCGAGGTCTGACAAACTGAACCTGCACTGGAACAAGCCTGGCGCCGTGACCCGCGATGAGTGACCAGCAGCGGATGCGGTTCTGCGTAATCATTGTGTTCTGGGAGTGACTAATGAAGGGCGATGGGCTGACGGTGGATGACGGGCTGTGGTGGCTGCATGCACAAAACGAAAAATTCTCTAATGACTAAAATGTTTACACATCGAAAATCGATCATACAACATGAAATATGCTGTGGTAACGTTGCAGATGCCCAGGTGAAGTTTGTCACCGGCTACAAACAGAAATACTGGGACACCGTTTCGTGTGTGTCGGTGATATGTTCGGCTGGGTCGCCTGGTTTGTGGAAGGCAATAAGTGAGGGGCCAGCAGGGCATATTATCGATTCATCGACCAGTTGCGTGCAGCAAACATGTGTTGATCACATGGATCGCACTCTCAAGCGGTTGGGGGTGGGAGTGGTGGGGTGACTTTGGGAAGGTGGATCAGAGGCTGTGGAAGCTTGACACAGGCACTGAATGGGGTCATTTTCAGTAGAAGAATTAGATATCTTCTGGATCTGACTATGTTTACCGATGGTTGGCGGGCGTGCAAAACCTGGACTGTGCTCCATGAGCCGTGCGGCGGAATGATGAATGATGATTTCACATGTGCTGGGCTTTGTTGT